>NW_024061166.1:0-184002 GCF_016432855.1 Salvelinus namaycush
GAAATCACACATTTGACCTTTATGCTCACTGAGTCTGTACATAGTCAAAAAGCTTTCCTTAAGTTTGGGTCAGTCACAGTGGTCAGGTATTCTGCCCTTTCTCCGCCTCTCTCCCTTTTCACTCCCTCTCTCCTCCCCTTTCCCTTTTCACTCCCCTCTCTCCGCCTCTCTCCCTTTTCACTCCCTCTCTCCGCCTCTCTCCCTTTTCACTCCCCTCCGCCTCTATCCCTTTTCACTCCCTCTCTCCGCCTCTCTCCCTTTTCACTCCCTCTCTCCGCCTCTCTCCCTTTTCACTCCCTCTCTCCCTTTTCACTCCCCTCTCTCCGCCTCTCTCCCTTTTCACTCCCTCTCTCCGCCTCTCTCCCTTTTCACTCCCCTCCGCCTCTCTCCCTTTTCACTCCCTCTCTCCGCCTCTCTCCCTTTTCACTCCCTCTCTCCGCCTCCTCCCTTTTCACTCCCTCTCTCTGCCTCTCTCCCTTTTCACTCCCTCTCTCCGCCTCTCTCCCTTTTCACCCTCTCTCTCCTCCTCTCTCCCTTTTCACTCCCTCTCTCCGCCTCTCTCCCTATTCACTCCTTCTCCCCGCCTCTCTCCCTTTTCACTCCCTCTCTCCGCCTCTCTCCCTTTTCACTACCTCTCTCCGCCTCTCTCCCTTTTCAACCCCCCTCTCCGCCTCTCTCCCTTTTCACTCCCTCTCCCTCTCTAAGAACTTCCCATTTGAATCAATAAGGATTGCAGTTGTGGGTGACTATCTGGGTGGAGCAGACTGGGAGGCTGGTATTCTGACCTGTGCTGGAGCAGACTGAGAGGCTGGTATTCTGACCTGTGCTGGAGCAGACTGGGAGGCTGGTATTCTAACCTGGGCTGGAGCACACTGTGTTGGAGCAGACTGAGAGGCTGGTATTCTGACCTGGGCTGGAGCACACTGGGAGGCTGGTATTCTGACCTGGGCTGGAGCAGACTGAGAGGATGGTATTCTGACCTGGGCTGGAGCACACTGTGTTGGAGCAGACTGGGAGGCTGGTATTCTGACCTGGGCTGGAGCACACTGTGTTGGAGCAGACTGGGAGGCTGGTATTCTGACCTGGGCTGGAGCAGACTGGGAGGCTGGTATTCTGACCTGTGCTGGAGCAGACTGGAGGCTGGTATTCTGACCTGGGCTGGAGCAGACTGAGAGGCTGGTATTCTGACCTGGGCTGGAGCACACTGTGTTGGAGCAGACTGGGAGGCTGGTATTCTGACCTGGGCTGGAGCAGACTGGGAGGCTCGTATTCTGACCTGGGCTGGAGCACACTGTGCTGGAGCAGACTGAGAGGCTGGTAAGTTGACCTGGGCTAGAGCAGACTGGGAGGCTGGTATTCTGACCTCGGCTGGAGCAGACTGGGAGGCTGGTATTCTGACCTGGGCTGGAGCAGACTGGGAGGCTGGTATTCTGACCTGGGCTGGAGCAGACTGGGAGGCTGGTTTTCTGACCTGGGCTGGAGCACACTGTGTTGGAGCAGACTGGGAGGCTGGTATTCTGACCTGTGCTGGAGCAGACTGATAGGCTGGTATTCTAACCTGGGCTGGAGCAGACTGGGAGGCTGGTATTCTGACCTGGGCTGGAGCAGACTGAGAGGCTGGTATTCTGACCTGGGCTGGAGCACACTGTGTTGGAGCAGACTGGGAGGCTGGTATTCTGACCTGGGCTGGAGCAGACTGGGAGGCTGGTATTCTGACCTGTGCTGGAGCAGACTGGGAGGCTGGTATTCTGACCTGGGCTGGAGCAGACTGAGAGGCTGGTATTCTGACCTGGGCTGGAGCACACTGGGTTGGAGCAGACTGGAGGCTGGTATTCTGACCTGGGCTGGAGCAGACTGGGAGTCCGTATTCTGACCTGGGCTGGAGCCACACTGTGCTGGAGCAGACTGAGAGGCTGGTAAGTTGACCTGGGCTAGAGCAGACTGGGAGGCTGGTATTCTGACCTCGGCTGGAGCAGACTGGGAGGCTGGTATTCTGACCTGGGCTGGAGCAGACTGGGAGGCTGGTATTCTGACCGGGCTGGAGCAGACTGGGAGGCTGGTTTTCTGACCTGGGCTGGAGCACACTGTGTTGGAGCAGACTGGGAGGCTGGTATTCTGACCTGTGCTGGAGCAGACTGACAGGCTGGTATTCTAACCTGGGCTGGAGCAGACTGGGAGGCTGGTATTCTGACCTGGGCTGGAGCAGACTGGGAGGCTGGTTTTCGGACCTGGGCTGGATTCAGACTGGTAGGTTGGTGTTCTGACCTGGGCTGGAGCAGACTGGGAGGCTGGTTATCTGACCTGGGCTGGAGCACACTGTTCTGGAGCAGACTGGGAGACTGGTATTCTGACCTGTGCTGGAGCACACTGGGAGACTGGTATTTTGACCTGGGCTGGAGCACACTGTGTTGGAGCAGACTGAGAGGCTGGTTTGACTGACCTGGGCTGGAGCAGACTGAGAGGCTGGTTGGCTGACCTGGGCTGGAGCACCACTGTGCTGGAGCAGACTGGGAGACTGGTATTCTGACCTGTGCTGGAGCAGACTGGGAGACTGGTATTCTGACCTGGGCTGGAGCAGACTGGGAGACTGGTATTCTGACCTGGGCTGGAGCAGACTGGTAGGCTGGTGCAGTGTCATCAGGCTGTGTGGTGGAGGCCATCCTGTTCTCGGTTCTGCTTGCGTTATGCCAACCACCAGGTCATTAGAACCACCAGGTCATTAGAACCACCAGGTCATTAGAACCACCAGGTCATTAGAACCACCAGGTCATTAGAACCACCAGGTCAGGGAGAAAAGACTAACCTTGTCGCTCAGGTAGGGTATCAGCCTGAGCTATTTAAAAACACTTTTTCAACATTTCAAGATAGCAGTTAGTTTAGTTTGATGTAAATCAAGATAGCTGAGAAGTGGGACTCTGTCATTGTTTCTGACAAGATCTCTCATTGATCTCGGGTTCAGCCACCAGGGGGCACCAAACCTCTTTGAAAAGTTCATGTGAATAGTTACCACTTCTCAGGAGATGATAGACTTAGCCTTTCAAATGTTTTGTAATGATGGGATGGCTATTGAACAGAACTTTAAAACCTGGTTTTCTTGTATGTACCAGTTCATGAAATCACACATTTGACATTTATGCTCACTGAGTCTGTACATAGTCAAAGCTTTCCTTAAGTTTGGGTCAGTCACAGTGGTCAGGTATTCTGCCCTTTCTCCGCCTCTCTCCCTTTTCACTCCCCTCTCTCCCTTTTCACTCCCTCTCTCTGCCTCTCTCCCTTTTCACTCCCTCTCTCCGCCTCTCTCCCTTTTCACTCCCTCTCTCCGCCTCTCCCCCTTTTCACTCCCTCTCTCCGCCTCTCTCCCTTTTCACTCCCCTCTCTCCGCCTCTCTCCCTTTTCACTCCCCTCTCCGCCTATCTCCCTTTTCACTCCCCCTCTCCGCCTCTCACCCTTTTCACTCCCTCCCTCTCCGCCTCTCTCCCTTTTCACTCCCTCTCTCTCCCTTTTCACTCCCTCTCTCTCCCTTTTCACTCTCTCTCTCCCTTTTCACTCCCTCTCTCCCTTTTCACTCCCCTCTCTCTGCCTCTCTCCCTTTTCACTCCCCTCTCTCCGCCTCTCTCCCTTTTCACTCCCCTCCCTCCGCCTCTCTCCCTTTTCACTCCCCTCTCTCCGCCTCTCTCCCTTTTCACTCCCTCTCCCTCTCTAAGAACATCCCATTTGAATCAATAAGGATTGCAGTTGTGGGTGACTATCTGGGTGGAGCAGACTGGGAGGCTGGTATTCTGACCTGGGCTGGAGCAGACTGGGAGGCTGGTATCTGGACCTGGGCTGGAGCAGACTGGGAGGCTGGTATTCTGACCTGGGCTGGAGAAGACTGGGAGACTGGTTTTCTGACCTGGGCTGGAGCAGACTGGGAGGCTGGTATTCTGACCTGGGCTGGAGCACACTGTGCTGGAGCAGACTGGGAGACTGGTATTCTGACCTGTGCTGGAGCAGACTGGGAGACTGGTATTTTGACCTGGGCTGGAGCACACTGTGTTGGAGCAGACTGAGAGGCTGGTTGGCTGACCTGGGCTGGAGCACACTGTGCTGGAGCAGACTGGGAGACTGGTATTCTGACCTGTGCTGTAGCAGACTGGGAGACTGGTATTCTGACCTGGGCTGGAGCAGACTGGGAGGCTGGTATTCTGACCTGGGCTGGAGCAGACTGGGAGGCTGGTATTCTGACCTGGGCTGGAGCACACTGTGTTGGAGCAGACTGAGAGACTGGTATTCTGACCTGTGCTGGAGCAGACTGGGAGACTGGTATCTGGACCTGGGCTGGAGCAGACTGGGAGGCTGGTATCTGGACCTGGGCTGGAGCAGACTGGGAGGCTGGTATTCTGACCTGGGCTGGAGAAGACTGGGAGACTGGTATTCTGACCTGGGCTGGAGCAGACTGGCAGGCTGGTGCAGTGTCATCAGGCTGTGTGGTGGAGGCCATCCTGTTCTCGGGTTCTGCTTGTGTTATGCCAAGCTGGTGAACATGTTCTCTAGATGCAGAGGACATAATGACTCGCTGCCGGTTGAGGAAGTCAATGTATCTCTCTCTTTGTTCTAGCTCCTTTCTTGTTGTCCTCAGATGGTCTCTGATGTCATCATTTGTCCGACTCAGTTTGTCCATTCTGCTTTCTAATTTAGCAGTTTGGAAAAACTATCTCAAAAGGTCACTAACTCAAACATAGAACGCCCGTCCCAAATGGTTCCCAAGGTCATTGTTCTGTTAAAGGTCAGAGGCTCATCAGGGTGATTCATTTCACACCTCTGAGTGGGGTTTTTAGGGAGGCGAAGTTAAGGACAAATTCTTATTTTCAATGATGGACTAAGAACAGTGGGTTA
Organism: Salvelinus namaycush; assembly: GCF_016432855.1. Classification (NCBI taxonomy): domain Eukaryota; kingdom Metazoa; phylum Chordata; class Actinopteri; order Salmoniformes; family Salmonidae; genus Salvelinus; species Salvelinus namaycush. The sequence continues at coordinate 4,876 of NW_024061166.1, forward strand.
ACTGTCTCTCTGTCTGTCTGTCTGTCTGTCTGTCTGTCTGTCTGTCTGTCTGTCTGTCTGTCTGTCTGTCTGTCTGTCTGTCTGTCTGTCTGTCTGTCTGTCTGTCTGTCTGTCTGTCTGTCTGTCTGTCTGTCTGTCTGTCTGTCTGTCTGTCTCTCTGTCTCTCTCTCTCTCACATTCTCTCTCTCTCTCTCTTTCTCTACGATTAGGTATTCTGCCACTGTGTACTCAAAGTTTAGGGCCAAATATCATTCTAGTTTGCTCTGTTTTTTTGTTAATTCTTTCCAATGTGTCGAGTAATTATCTTTTTGTTTTCTCATGATTTGGTTGCGTCTAATTGTGCTGTTGTCCAGGGGCTCTGTGGGGTGTGTTTATGTTTGTGAACAGAGCACAATGACCAGCTTGCTTAGGGGACTCTTCTCCAGGTTCATCTCTCTGTAGGTGATGGCTTTGTTAATGGCCCATACCCTCCCCATCACCAATCAGCCCTGCCATTGTTTGTATTCATACGGTTTTGTAAAGAATGGCTTCTTGTCTGTTAGGTTGTATTCCACTGGGAAAGTGATTACAGTTTTCTCAGTGACTTTGGTGCATTTCTTAGATCAAAAGTGCAATTCTTGATACTACTTGTACAAATTCCAAATCATCTAGTCACTTGTGCACATCATTAAAGCAATTTCTTATTCCTTTGAACAAATTGCAATTGATAATGTACAAGTGTCAGCTTTTTTCCACATTATCAATTGCTCACGTCATGTTGATCAAAATATAGTAGATGGTTCGCTGTTGAATAGTCTTACCCCTCAAAACATCTAGGCATTAGTTCCTTGCATAAGCCATTACATGCAAAATTGTTGAACTATTTGTCATAAACTGTCAACCTCTCTCCGCCTCTCTCCCTTTTCACTCCCCTCTCTCCCTTTTCACTCCCCTCTCTCCCTTTTCACTCCCCTCTCTCCCTTTTCACTCCCTCTCTCCGCCTCTCTCCCTTTTCACTCCCTCTCTCCGCCTCTCTCCCTTTTCACTCCCTCTCTCCGCCTCTCTCCCTTTTCACTCCCTCTCTCCTCCTCTCTCCCTTTTCACTCCCTCTCTCCTCCTCTCTCCCTTTTCACTCCCCTCTCTCCGCCTCTCTCCCTTTTCACTGCCTCTCTCCGCCTCTCTCCCTTTTCTCTCCCTCTTTCCGCCTCTCTCCCTTTTCACTCCCCACTCTCCGCCTCTCTCCCTTTTCACTCCCCTCTCTCCCTTTTCACTCCCCTCTCTCCGCCTCTCTCCCTTTCTCCGCCTCTCTCCCTTTTCACTCCCTCTCTCCGCCTCTCTCCCTTTTCACTCCCTCTCTCCGCCTCTCTCCCTTTTCACTCCCTCTCTCCGCCTCTCTCCCTTTTCACTCCCCTCTCTCCGCCTCTCTCCCTTTTCACTCCCTCTCTCCGCCTCTCTCCCTTTTCACTCCCTCTCTCCGCCTCTCTCCCTTTTCACTCCCTCTCTCCGCCTCTCTCCCTTTTCACTCCCTCTCTCCGCCTCTCTCCCTTTTCACTCCCTCTCTCGGCCTCTCTCCCTTTTCACTCCCTCTCTCCGCCTCTCTCCCTTTTCACTCCCTCTCCCCGCCTCTCTCCCTTTTCACCCCCTCTCTCCGCCTCTCTCCCTTTTCACTCCCTCTCTCCGCCTCTCTCCCTTTTCACTCCCCCTCTCCGCCTCTCTCCCTTTTCACTCCCTCTCTCTCCCTTTTCACTCCCTCTCTCTCCCTTTTCACTCCGCCTCTCTCCCTTTTCACTCCCCTCTCTCCGCCTCTCTCCCTTTTCACTCCCCTCTCTCTGCCTCTCTACCTTTTCACTCCCTCTCCCTCCCTAAGAACTTCCCATTTGAATCAATAAGGATTGCAGTTGTGGGTGACTATCTGGGTGGAGCAGACTGGGAGGCTGGTATTCTGACCTGGGCTGGAGCAGACTGGGAGGCTGGTATTCTGACCTGGGCTGGAGCACACTGTGTTGGAGCAGACTGGTAGGCTGGTGCAGTGTCATCAGGCTGTGTGGTGGAGGCCATCCTGTTCTCGGGTTCTGCTTGTGTTATGCCAACCACCAGGTCATTATTACCACCAGGTCATTATTACCACCAGGTCATTATTACCACCAGGTCATTAGAACCACCAGGTCATTAGAACCACCAGGTCATTAGAACCACCAGGTCTAATGATTTAAAACGTGGATTTTGTGATGTAATGTCAACTTTATATATTTCTATCCCGGGACTATTCAATTTTGAACTCACCCACAGCAATTCTCCATAAATCTGCTGTGGATTACCCAGAATCCCGAAATAAATTAATACATATGTGATAATTCAAAAACATAACTGGTTGTGCTTATAGGGAACCAGATCGTGAACATAACTAAGTTACTAAGTCTTTAACCACACTGTATTGTTACTGGTGAGTAAAAACTCATGCTTCCTACACTAACTTTTTGTCTGAACATTATAATATATATTTTACGTCACACTAGCGTCATTGTCTTAAAGTCGCACATCTTCATCGCAGAGGTTCAGACTGAGCGTTACCCACTCCAGTCAGCAGTTGGCGGTGTGCGATTTTAAGGCAATGCTGTTAGTGTGACGTATAATCTAGTGGACGGAACGCAATGCTGTTAGTGTGACGTATAATCTAGGGGACGGAACGCTTCTTTCAGCAGCAGCAACAGTTAGTCCGCCACCTCGGTAGCTTGCTAGCCAAAATAGCCGAACCCATAAAGCTCTTTAGACGATTTAGTGTATTTTAGCCACTGTATTTTAAACCCTTGTCTGTCGTCTAGTTAGTTAGTTATCCTATTCCATTTCATATTTACGGTGTTGTTGTTATTATTCAGCTAGCGGGCTGGTTAAGTTAGCATTAGCCTAGCTAGCTAACATCTCCGACCATGAGTTCACTAAATTACTCTCTTCCTGCTGAAGAAGAGACGGTCTGTTGGACGGAGAAAGAAGCTCTCATCAAAGAGGAGGAGGAAGAGAAGGATGTTACAATACAAAAACAAGTAGAGGGTGAGGTTGTTACCCTGAAAGAAGAAGAGAAAGACGTTTCAGTGAAAGAAGAGGAAGACGTTACAGTGAAAGAAGAGGCGTTCAGAGTGAAAGAGGAGGAGGGTGTTACAGTAAAAGATGAGGTTTCAGTTTTTGAAGTGAAAGCGGAGGAGGGGGAGAATACGGTCAAATCGGAAGAAGAGGAGGAAGAAACTGGATATCTGGGCTCGATTTCCCAAACGCAATTTAAGGCATCCAGTGGTTCTAAAGATGAACTTAGCCATAAGATGGTTTTGAGAAACCGGGCCGTGATTACCACTGGTAAGTACTGTCTTAAATACAGAGGTACAAACTCTGCAGTTGTTGAACTGATGTTTGGTGTTAAAAGGGAAATCTGCAATTGCTACATCCATATTTTGACTTTTAAATTATTTATTTATAGCCATTGATTCTTGGAGAATATAACACATGCCTCATGAGCTTAGTTCAACTGTCGTACCCCATCAGAACCCCAAATAAGCTTTTTTTACTCCAATGTTTAGAAACAATGTAAATCAACACTGTATAGCCTCAACATGGTTAAAACTATAATGTTGATATCATGGATGGTCAGTCCTTGCATCCATAGGTCTGTCTATGAATTTGAGAGTAGTTAAATGTCTCCAGGCCCATCATCATCTTATTACCAAAACAGTGGTGGAATGACTGCTTTGTTATTGTTTCAACTTCAGATTGGTTGATTGATGTGTGGCTTTTTTAAAGGGACAACCTAGTATTTAAACAGGAACAAAATGGCTCCCCAGAGACTTGGTTTGGTAAACAGCTGAGGGATGGGGGCTGGAGAAATGTAACCACTCTCAAATTCATAGAGAAAGCCATTGTAGCAACCGTAACCCAACACCTAGCGACCTCGTCAAGAAGTTCAGACATCTTGGCATAACAGTTATAAGGTGTTGGCTTGACAGTCGCTGGACCCAGGTTTGAGTTCAGCTCAGGGCAACCCCCTGAATTCACTACACTATGAATACAACGACTGGCCATCCATGATGTCATAATGATAGTTTAACCAGGTTTCTAGGCTATATAGTATATTCTAGAATTCATCCATGATGTCATAATGATAGTTTAACCAGGTTTCTAGGCTATATATTATATTCTAGAATTCATCCTTGATGTCATAATGATAGTTTAACCAGGTTTCTAGGCTATATAGTATATTCTAGAATTCATCCATGATGTCATAATGATAGTTTAACCAGGTTTCTAGGATATATAGTATATTCTAGAATTCATCCGTGATGTCATAATGATAGTTTAACCAGGTTTCTAGTATATATAGTATATTCTAGAATTCATCCATGATGTCATAATGATAGTTTAACCAGGTTTCTAGGATATATAGTATATTCTAGAATTCATCCATGATGTCATAATGATAGTTTAACCAGGTTTCTAGGATATATAGTATATTCTAGAATTCATCCGTGATGTCATAATGATAGTTTAACCAGGTTACTAGGATATATAGTATATTCTAGAATTGCCAGTGAAGATTTCCTGTGGAGGTCAAATTGTTAGAGCTGTTGATAAGTCATTGTATAATATTCACCCAATTTATTTTCATGCCATTACATCAATAACGCCCAACCAGAAGAGAATAAACTCTTCCCGATCCACCTCCTCCTGCCGGCCTTCATACATTCTGACGTTGCTGGTAATCGGCTACACAAGCAGTCAGCAACCTACATTTGGAGTGCAAATGTATCTTACCATTTATACTGATCTGGTGCCAGTTATGATTTTCATATGTTCATTTTACTGGAACAGTTTAATTTAATTTATAATAGTATCTCAAAATCATTGTCTGTGATTAATCTACATTCTATCTAAATGAAAATTATACAAATCTAAAAGTAACTTTTATTGCCATTGCCAACTATGTAAAAATAGCCTACAAATAAAAGCATTGCAAATAAATGTCCTATAAATCGCATGGCCTGTCTAAAACAGACTTGAAACATTGTATAAAATATTCTGGGCCCTCAGTTTCCCGTGCCTGTGAGTTCTCGACCGACACAGCTGTAGGCTATTTGTGAAAGGGATAAGAAGTAATCAAAATGTTCCCTTTCGTGTCGAGTGGTTATCGAAAGGAATAGAGCTGGAAATATTTTTCAAATACTTTGAGGAGTTATTCTCATTTGCAATTGATTTTGATTAGACTTTGTTTACTTGCTGTTAGAGGTGCTTTGAGAAGCTCCACAACTCATTAGTGGTTCAGCGTTAAGACAATCAGAAATACTATCAGACATCCCCAAATGGGCACATTTATAGATCTACATTTGTGCTCAGGACAGGTAGACTAGTCCTACTTCTATATGTGTAACCAGGTAGACTAGTCCTACTTCTATATGTGTAACCAGGTAGACTAGTCCTACTTCTATATGTGTTGTCGGGTAGACTAGTCCTACTTCTATATGTGTAACCAGGTAGACTAGTCCTACTTCTATATGTGTTGTCGGGTAGACCAGTCCTACTACTATATGTGTTGTCAGGTAGACTAGTCCTACTTCTATATGTGTTGTCAGGTAGACTAGTCCTCCTGCTATATGTGTAACCAGGTAGACTAGTCCTACTTCTATATGTGTAACTAGGTAGACTAGTCCTACTTCTATATGTGTAACCAGGTAGACTAGTCCTACTACTATATGTGTAACCAGGTAGACTAGTCCTCCTGCTATATGTGTAACCAGGTAGACTAGTCCTCCTGCTATATGTGTAACAAGGTAGACTAGTCCTACTTCTATATGTGTTGTCAGGTAGACTAGTCCTAACTCTATATGTGTTGTCAGGTAGACTAGTCCTACTACTATATGTGTAACCAGGTAGACTAGTCCTACTTCTATATGTGTTGTCAGGTAGACTAGTCCTCCTGCTATATGTGTAACCAGGTAGACTAGTCCTACTTCTATATGTGTTGTCAGGTAGACTAGTCCTCCTGCTATATGTGTAACCAGGTAGACTAGTCCTACTTCTATATGTGTAACTAGGTAGACTAGTCCTACTTCTATATGTGTAACCAGGTAGACTAGTCCTACTACTATATGTGTAACCAGGTAGACTAGTCCTACTTCTATATGTGTAACCAGGTAGACTAGTCCTACTACTATATGTGTAACCAGGTAGACTAGTTCTACTACTATATGAGTAATCAGGTAGACTAGTCCTACTACTATATGAGTAATCAGGTGTGTGTCCTTACTCAACATTGACAGGAGTGTTTCCAACAAAAGACAATGAATAAATTTACAAAACTGACGCATTTTGCGGGGTCAGGTCTGGGTGGTCTGCCAGGTGCCGTTTCATTTAGTATCCGTTTGAGTCGGCTTTGGGGAATGATTGTATTTCCCCATAGTATGTTGTACCTCAAGTTGACCGACTGAAAGGGAGCATAACTTTATGACTATAATTACTGTTCCCTGAAGGAGGGATACGAGGTACAACACCTGTTTGGCCCCGCCCCTTCCTGGGTCGGTGAAGAGCGGTATTGACTTGAATATTACCTAAGGCTCGTATTTCTGTGTTTATTATAATTAAGTCTATGATTTGATATTTGATAGAGCAGTCTGACTGAGTGGTGGTAGGCAGCAGCAGGCTCGTAAGCATTCATTCAAACATTCATTCAAGCAGCACATTCCTGCGTTTGCCAGCAGCTCTTCGCAATAATTGAAGCACAGCTCTGTTTATGACTTCAAGCCTATCAACTCCCAAGATTAGGCTGGAAATAACAAAGTGCCTATAAGAACATCCAATAGTCAAAGATATATGAAATACAAATGGTATAGAGGGAAATAGTTCTATAATTCCAATAATAACTACAACCTAAAACGTCTTATCTGGGAATATTGAAGACTCATGTTAAAAGGAACCACCAGCTTTCATATGTTCTCATGTTCTGAGCAAGGAACTCAAACGTTAGCTTTTTTACATGGCTCATATTGCACTTTTACTTTCTTCTCCAACACTTTGTTTTTGCATGATTTAAAACACATGGTACATGTTTCATTATTTATTTGAGACTAAATGGATTTTATTGATGTATTATATTAAGTTAAAATAAGTGTTCATTCAGTATTGTTGTAATTGTCATTATTACAAATATATATATAAAATCGTCCGATTTTTATCAGCTTTTTTGGTCCTCCAATAATCGGTATCGGCGTGGAAAAATCATAATCGGTCGACCTCTAATTATGACATCATGGTCGACCTCTACTATGTTAGTGTTTGTTCAACACTTAGGGTACAAACCCTCATTGTCAGGCTAATAGAAAAGCTAGCCAAAGAGCATTTTACTGGTTGAAGTGTTTTTAAAATATAAAGCAGTTGATTTGCGACAATAACACAAACATATTAAGCAGGAGATTCAAACAAGCCTTACAATTATAATCCAATAGTAATGTGAAATGCACTCATAAGCAACCTGTAAATGGAGGATATTTTTGCTGTCAGCCTATGAGAACTCCCCTGCGTTTTCCCCCACGGTGGTGAATTAGTGAATAGACACAGAGCTTAATGTGAGTTTCCTTGAGTAGCACTCCTGATCTTGTGCTGTAATATTCAGAATACATTGTGGAAAACTAAAATCTTTGCTCACCATTTTTGTTCCAGGCAGATATACTACATCCATAACTAGTGGTTTCCTCATTAGCAGATATACTACATCCATAACTAGTGGTTTCCTCATTACCAGATATACTACATCCATAACTAGTGGTTTCCTCATTACCAGATATACTACATCCATAACTAGTGGTTTCCTCATTACCAGATATATTACATCCATAACTAGTGGTTTCCTCATTACCAGATATACTACATCCATAACTAGTGGTTTCCTCATTAGCAGGGAGGTGTTTCTGCAATCAAATTGCGTGTGCATCGCCCTCGTGCTGCAATTTTAGCAAACACATAAAGGGGGCTTTTTTGGAGATCAAAGGTCGTCTGGCACACTGCTTAGGTTTGCCTGTCTTAAGACAATTGTAAAATAATTTAACAGACCTCTGGGCATCACCTTTTACCTCAAATAAACAGTGGATTTCTGCTGTTGCGGGCCTTGAACCATCTGTCTGACCTTGTTGTTCACACAGGAGAGAGACGTGACTATCGTGGATCCTCTGGGGAGCCTCGACAACATCATGAGGCAGAGAAAAGTCTCTCCAGATCAGTCCTCCTCAAGAAACACCAGCAGAGATCCACAGGGAAGAAATCTCACTGCTGCTCTGACTGTGGGAAATGTTGCAAATCTTCATCAGAACTTAAAATACACCAGAGAACACACACAGGAGAGAAACCATATGGCTGTGCTCAATGTGGGAAGAGTTTTTCTACATTTAGCCATCTGACTGTACACCAGAGAACACACACAGGAGAGAAACCATATGGCTGTGCTCAATGTGGGAAGAGTTTTTCTACATTTAGCCATCTGACTGTACACCAGAGAACACACACAGGAGAGAAACCATATAGCTGTAATCAATGTGGGAAGAGTTTTTCTACTCCTGGCTATCTAACTATACACCAGAAAATACACACAGGAGAGAAACCTTATAGCTGTGATCAATGTGGGAAGAGTTTTTCTACTCCTGGCTATCTAACTATACACCATAGAACACACACAGGAGAAAAACCATATAACTGTGATCAATGTGGGAAGAGTTTTACTTGGCCAAAAAGCCTGAATATACACAAGCGGACACACACAGGGGAAGAGATACTTTGATAAAAGATCTCTGATTTAAACATCAAATACATGAAGGAATTGTTTCATGATATCAATTAAATAATGTCACAATGTAGAATGTTTTAACACTGTAGTAGGAGTATTTTAATGATGTCACAATGTAGAACCCTAAACGTTTGTCCCCTGTTCTATTGATTTCAACATGATATGGATATTAGCCTCAGGGGGAAAATCCAGGCTCTGAATTGGAAGAGTACTATTTATGAGATTTAGTAAGTACACATTATTCCCAGATTCTGTGTGGTTTTTGAGCTGTTAGTTTTAACAGGACGTGCAACCTCATCTCCCTTCTGTCACACAATTGATTTCAACATGATATCGTTGAGTGATGACAAATAAGTGTTGCGTTCCTGTTACGCTCCCCAGTTTCTGTGTTCTGTTTTGTATTTGAGTGTGTGTTTCAGGAGATGGCTTCCTGAAGTACTCCCCAACCAGCTGATTGGTCAACCCCAGGCTAATTGGTGATTGGAGCTGACCCCGCCCCCTCGTCAAGAAGCAGCTGACTCTAATCACCATTGCCACCTGAAGATAAAAGCCAGTGTTCTGCCCAAGAGAGAAAAGATTGAGAGAGGAGAGAGAAGAGAGATGAGATTTGGAGTAGAGATTTGGAGATTGAGAGAGAAAAATTAGATTGTGATATAGAGTTGGTTGTGTATCAGAAAGTGTGGTATGTACTGTTGTTGTTGGTAGCAGTTTTTCTATGTCCTGTGTTTGAGTGTTTGTGACATCATTAATAATTACTCTGTTTCATTTGTTCCCAGGGGGGAAGGAGAAGGCACTTTGGGAGTGCTTAGGCAAGAGGCCCGAGGGCATACATATACCCGTAGTATATTTACTGTCTAGGCACACTAGGTAAGACCTGGGCGGACCACCCCCTGTATTTTGGTTAGGGCACCAGACGGTGCTAAGTTAGGTAAGTTAAGTGGGTAGGCAGGTTAGATAGGAGAGGGGGAACTTTGATATTTACTTTCTTTGCTTTGGTTCCGTCCAGCCCCTTTTCCCCATATTACCGTGTAAGAAAATAAATCCAAGTAAACGGTAAAATCTGCTTTTGTGTCATCCTTGCTCGCACCTACAGTCCATACCTCTTGCACTTCAGAGTTGAGTTATAGCAGGGAGTTGCGTTCCCTCTTCTCAGAGGCGTGCGTAACAGTTCCTTTGTTTTGCAACCCTTAAATTTAAATGCATCACTCCAAAATGTAGCTGACTGTCTTCTGCAGGTTGTCCTCTAACCAGTGAGGTAAAAGATATCTCCCAGTGTAGTAGTGTAGTATATTCTAGAATTCATCCATGATGTCATAATGATAGTTATATATAATATATCTCCCAGTGTAGTAGTGTAGTATATTCTAGAATTCATCCATGATGTCATAATGATAGTTATGTATATCTCCCATTTCCATGTGTTTTTTTGTTGTTAGTTTCAACAGCACGAACAACCTGATTTCCCCCCTAATCGATATCAGTGATTTATTGCTACTTGTCAAAACAACAGCGTTTCTGATGCTTATGTCCATGGTGAGTTTTCGGATTCTATAAAGAGAATTTTGAGAGAAAAAAATAATACTATTTTATATTATTATTTAGAAATACGTGTTTTTCCTTGTTTTTAATTGTTGACAGCCAGTAGACACCATGTTTATATTGAAGGTGAAGCATTGTAGTTGATAATGTGAAATGGAAGTTGTTTTCTGTTGGTGGTGAGCAAACTTGTACAACAAAAATATAGGATATATTTGTTGTCTTAAGGGGGGAGGATTTACAGGCTTTGGTTTTTCCATTTCTGTTTTGAGGTTGGACTTTAGCACGTATAGCTCATTAGCTCGTAGGACGCACTGATTGGTGTCACCTCATTAGTCAGTATGTGTTACACCTTTGCTGGCTTGTCTATCTCGTTAGTGGGAAGGTGTTTCACCTGAGCTGGTCCAGGTTCTATTTAAGAGTGTCTGGCCCAGTGCTCCAGTTGTCTTGATAGATGTGTTGAGTCAACACCTTTAGTTGCTCCACCTTTTTTGGTTTACTTCCTGTCTTTAAGTTGTGTGTGTTTTTCTTTTGTTTGCCTCTTCTTGGATGTGGTGGGTCTCATGGTGGGTGTCTTTTAGGTCCCAGTTGTTACTAGTCAATTTTCAGTGGACACCCCCATAGTGTCTTTCAGAGCCCCTCCTAAAAAACAAGCTTATATTTGGGTTGGATATTGCATCCGATTAGTATTTTAATCAATGGTATTTCCTTAGAATATTCATTAGTCTTTCAGTTGTTAGTCTTCTGTTTGTTGTGTACTAAATATGTTTATTTTCATAGTTGTTTTCCTGTGAAGCCATTGTGTTGCATTCATGTCTGAAATGTGCTGTGTAAATAAAGCTTGATTTGATTTCAACAACAAAATGTTATTTTTATTTCACCTTTATTTAACCAGGTGACCATGATGTCATAATGATAGTTTAACCAGGTAGGCCATGATGTCATAATGATAGTTTAACCAGGTAGGCCATGATGTCATAATGATAGTTTAACCAGGTAGGCCAGTTGAGAACAAGTTCTCATTTACAACTGCGACCTGGCCAAGATAAAGCAAAGCAGTGGGATAAACAATAGTACAGGCATTAACACAACAGAAAAATCTATATACAGTGTGTGCAAATGGAGTAAGGAGGGTAAGGCGTGAAATAATTACAATTTATCAATTAAACACTGGAGTGATAGATGTGCAAGTAGAGATACTGGGGTGCAAAGGAGCAAAAATAAATAACAATACTTGGGTATTTACAGATGGGCTAGGTGCAATGATCGGTAAGCTGCTCAAAGTTAGTGAGGGAGATATATATATATGAACCCAATGACCGACCAATCAAAAGACTCTCGGGCCCTCTTAGTATGAAAATCAGTGTCTTCCACTATGTGAATATAGTGCTGGTGTGTACGTTTAGTATCACTTTTCAACCAACCCAGGTCCTTTGTTGAAAATGCACATTTTTAAAAATCAATCTGGATGCAGTCAGACTGAGTATAAATATTCAATGTAAAGAGATGGGCTGAATGAGTGTGGAAAAGTACATTTGACACAAATTACCTTCATAATATCAAATAACAAATATGTGTCTGAGGGGAAATTGACTTTCATACAGCCAAAAGGGGTGAGAAATTACACCAATATCAGTGGACAATTTGCACTAATGTAAATAAACATAGATGATGGAACATATTCCCTTTTGCTTATGTGATGAACCACTAAGGGGACAAAAATATTTACCATCTAAACCATGTGTGACCTCTCACCTCTCTGGCTGTAGAAGTGTTCTTCCTAACCAGTCCCTCAACAGCTCTCTGACTGAGCTCCACCCTCACTGGGTCTTCAGAGGAGAGGAAGGCTGAGGAGGGATGGAAGGATGAATGGATCAGTCAGTCAATAAAGTGTAGAGCTGCTGTCTGACAAAATCACTATTTTAGTAGTTCAGTAAAGTAAATAAGGCTTTATGACTGATGTATACTAACTATCAATCACTTAGATCGTGTATTTTCAGGTAGCGATACATCTTTGGGACGTCCGTAGCCCGTTGAAGTTGACATTTAAAATGGTTAAGTTAGGGGTTAGGGTTTAGGGTAGAGATGTCTCAAGAATCTCTAGTGAATACCCTAGAGTTAACTTGTCTGAAAATAAAATGTACATTTTCCTCACCTGCGTCCAGTCAGCAGATGGACTAGATGCCGCTTAGGCCGCCCGTTGTGACTCCGTCAAGAATTCAGCAGAGCAAGTTTGTATGAAGGTCTGGTTATTAAATGGCCACATAGTTCAATAGTAATATCCTCTAAAACGCTCTGGGGACAAACTTTGCCGCCCTGTTTCCAGTTGTCCACATGGCTGGGAGAACCTATTCAAGGAAGTAAATAGATTTTGAAAATGTAAAAACAACGATGTATTATTAGCTAACTAGCTACAGTGCAGGCTAACTCAAATGAGCTGCTAAATGAGCTAACTAGTTGGGTAGCAAATACTGTATAGATAGATAGCTAGCTAAGTGAATTAAATATCATCAGCTGTCTAACTTCATATTAGCTATCTTGATGTATTTATCACTGGGTAGCTAGCTATCTAGCCAACTTCACATACATCAAGATAGCTAGCTAATATGAAGTTAGACAGCTGATGATATTTAATTCACTTAGCTAGCTAGTTATCTAACCAACTTCAAATACTGTATAGATAGCTAGCTAAGTGAATTTAATATCACCAGCTACCTAACTTCATATTAGCTATCTTGATGTATGTATCACTGTAAAAAACAAACTCCAAATGCATTTGTAGGTAGCTAGCTAACAGCCATGGAGGAGAGTGAAAGGATAGCAGCCCCAACTGTCAGTGAGAGAGGAGGCTATTCTGGATAGGGCAGGTACTTTTGTGTAGTTCCTGTCACTAGAAGTGAGGACGGAGATAATAGTAACATAATATTCAGTGTGGTGTAATTTGACTATAATGAAGTGTGTTTCTTGTGAGGTTTTCTGTCCTCAGATAAAGAGCGCTATGAAAGCCAGTCTACATATGAAGAGGTCCCAATGAAGAGCAGTGGTTCTCAGTCCTGGGGACTCAAAGAGGCACATTGTTGTTTTTGCCTCAGCACTGCACAGCTGATTCAAATGATCAACTCATCATCAAGCTTCAAGTGGTATTTATGTATTCATTTGTGATGCCATCCTTGATATGATCCTGTTATTGTCACATGCTACACATGTACATATGTGTGCCCATGGATCTATCAATCCAATGTTATCATGATTTGTTATCAGGGATATTATACTTTAGTAATCCACAATGACCTGGTGATGTAACAGTCTAATAATTACATTGTCTTCCATATTCCTACAGATACCTTGTAACTGGAGAATCCTTCAAAACGATTGCCTACAGTTACCGTGTAGGACACTGCAAGGTTGGGTGACCAGGGTCATCTGGGACTGCCTCCTGGAGGAATTCAGATGTGTGAAGGCTACCTGTGTCCTGCGTAACTTCATGAGGATGGACACGAGGACCAGGAGGGGATCTGCAGCTCGCCGCCGTGTCCCAGAGGAGGAGTCTGCTGCTCTGCAGGATGTTTCAAGGATGGGGTCCAACAACGCAGCAAGAGAGGCAATCCGTGTGCAGGAGATCTTCACCTCCTACTTCTTCAAAGAGGGTGCTGTTCCCTGGCAACACCATAGACTACACTATGCTCAACCAAAGGCTCTTTTAAGAGCCATCAAATATTGAAAAAATGTAGAACAATTAGACACCCTATAACCCACACACTCATGTATCAATCTGATTGATGGATTGTGTTGTGCAGTAAGCAGGCTCAGGTGTATAACTGTGGCTCCTTCCACCTTCAAAGAATAGGCAAGAGGGCCAACCATGGAGAATAGTAAGACACTTCATTATTTCTATAACTACGCTATATTGTTTGTCCTTGTGGGTCCGTTCATGTTTTTCAGCATAAAGTACTCTGCAGCCACTTAGTGTGGTGTGGACACCAGGTGAGGCCTCACACAGATTCCTGTTGAACACTGTCGCTTTAACTACCTTCATTTCTCAATAACAGTCTCTCTCCTCCACTTCATCCCTCTCTCCCCTTCTCCCTAAATCCTCTAGGTTATATCAGCTGTGTCGGTGAACCCCTCCTGCATCTCAACTGGCTACATAGAGGGCACAGCATGATCAGAGGTGAGAGGTCACTTGGTCAGGACAACAGGAACTATTATAAAGAGATGCTTTACATTGAAATACAGAGAGATGCAGTAGTCCCAGAGTTAAGGATCCCAGGACAGTTTATATTATACAGGAAGTATTATTAAAGAGATGCTTTAATTGAAATACAGATAGAGATGCAGTAGTCCCAGAGTTAATGATCCCAGGTCAGTTTATATTATACAGGAAGTATTATTAAAGAGATGCTTTACATTGAAATACAGACAGAGATGCAGTAGTCCCAGAGTTAATGATCCCAGGTCAGTTTATATTATACAGGAAGTATTATTAAAGAGATGCTTTACATTGAAATACAGATAGATGCAGTAGTCCCAGAGTTAATGATCCAAGGTCAGTTTTGCATTTCACCTCCTGATTGATGACTAACAATGTTAGAATAAAAACGAAAAACACAAGGCTTAAACATGCTCTCTCTCTCCATCTGTCTCTCGTCTGCAGATATGTTTTGATGTGAGAGGATGCCAACCCCCAGTCCCATCATCGCCACCTCACCCTCTTTTAAGATAACCTGTGGGCCGACTAGAGACACTATTATGTAATTGTGATGAACTGAGAGAATATTTAGGTAGCACTGTGATTCATTAATCATGTGCTGCTTTCCCTGCTCCTATGTGCTTACCTCTTTCCCTTTCTGTCTTTTACACCTCTACCGCCACCTCTTTCTTCCTCTGTTTTTATAATGCACAACAGATGTGCATTGAAGAACAGATTGAACTTGTATTTATTACACTTGGACAATGAGCTTTTCAATCAAGCGTTTCACATTCTCTACTGGTTGAAATGAAGTGTAATGTGATGAAATACTCCACCTATCCTGTGTTTATCAGATCAATGCAGATGAAGGGCATTAGATGTTGAGATGAACCGGTGTTGGAGTATTTACATGATGCATAGGAAGTGTAGTGTTCTGTTTTTAACATTATATTTCTGTATATATGAATTAACTAGTTAAATCCTGTTTCTAGTCTATTAGTTACAATGTGTAACCATTGATGTCCCAGGACCAAGATTGGTAAACACTGTTGAAGTGTATAATTGTAATACATACATGAAGACACAGCGTCATTCAAAGACTGGAATTTGATTCTCCTGGTATTGGATATGACTGAATAATCATCTCAAAGACATTCATACCTAAACTGCACCTTTATTTGCCAAGGTAGAGTACATGATCAGTGAATATATTAAATGTACAGGCTACAATGTGGGGATCTCATGCATGGTAATAACTACATGTATATACGACTTGCATCCTTGGCACAACATGATATTATATTCTACTCAATCCATAGGCTTCATTAATGTCATTCAGGCTGTTTAAGTTGAAACAACTGGCTATGATAGCTGAGGTTCATAGCTAGGTTCTGAACTAATATGTATACCAAACGTTTGGGTCCATACAAAGATCGACTAGATAGCTAGCTACACATCCATGGGCATACAGGGATTTTAATCATCCACTGCACAATAAGCAAGAACATAGCTAGCTACGTGATTTCATCTATCTGCATGGTAAATATCAGCAAGGAAAGCTTACAAAATTGTACATTCAATTTGCAGTAAAATATTCAGCTAGCTAGATTCTATACATCCACTGTTTCACAAATCAACCGCCTGGTTTGCTGGTTGTTTCAGGAGTCCCTAAATTATTACAATTTCATACCCATGTCACAACACCCATAAAGCTAGCCAGCTAGCTGGCTAATGTTAGCTAGTCAGATAGCTGGCTAAATCACGATTTTTGTAAATGAACTATGATTTAAAAAATGCATAATCGTTTGTCTCTACATGAACTAACATTCCTGTCAACTGTACATGTTTTGCATGATTAGTTATGACTTTATAATCCCTTACATTTGCTTCCATCCTAGTATTTCTGTCCGCCATCTTTGATTCAGTTCAGTTCTGTGTAGGGGTACCCCTCTCTTCTAGTATTTCTGTCCGCCATCTTTGATTCAGTTCTGTGTAGGGGTTCCCCTCTCTTCTAGTATTTCTGTCCGCCATCTTTGATTCAGTTCAGTTCTGTGTAGGGGTACCCCTCTCTTCTAGTATTTCTGTCCGCCATCTTTGATTCAGTTCTGTGTCGGGGTTCCCCTCTCTTCTAGTATTTCTGTTCGCCATCTTTGATTCAGTTCAGTTCTGTGTAGGGGTACCCCTCTCTCCTAGTATTTCTGTTCGCAATCTTTGATTCAGTTCAGTTCTACTATATCTTTGCTGAAGAAAGTCTAACAGTCACTAGTGCAGCAGCAGCCTCCCCCGGTCCTAGTGCCGGCCCGGTAAAAAGTTTAAGATGAGATGGAACGGTTGACAAAAAAAAGAAATTACAGAAAAAACATATTGACTGATATTGATTTATTTAGGGGGGGCTAATTCATATTTTAGTTCTAGCGACGTCCCTGATTCCTACCCTTTAACTTTTTGTCTGAAAATAAAATATACGTTTTACTCAACTGCGTTACCCACTCCAGTCAGCAGTCGGCGGTCTGCGACTTTAAGGCAATGCTGCTACTGTGACGTATAATCTAGTGGACGGAACGCTTCTTTCAATAGCAGCAACAGTCAGTCAGTCACCTCGGTAGCTTGCTAGACAAAATAGCTGAACCAATAAAGCTCTTTAGACGCTTTCGTAATTATTAGCCACTGTGTTTTAAACACTCTTCTGTCGTCTAGTTAGTTATCCGTTTTAATTTCGTATTTACGGTGTTGTTGTTATTATTAATCTAGCGGGCTTGGTAAGTTAGCATTAGCCTAGCTAGCTAACATCCCCGACCATGCGGTCACTAAGCTACTCCCGTGCAAAAGGAGAGGAGGATATAACAGTAAAGCAAGAAGTAGAGGATGAGGCCGTTACTGTGAAAGAAGAGGAGGATGTTACAGTAAAAGGAGAGGAGGATGCAGTTTATGGAGTGAAAGAGGAGGAGGAAGAGATGACTGTTACATCGAAAAAGGAGGAGGAAGAAGAGAAGGAAACTGGATATCTGGTCCCGGTTTCCCAAACGCATCTTAAGGTGTCCGATGGTTCTAACGGTGAACTTAGCCTTAAGATGTTTTTGAGAGACCGTTCCCTGATTAACACTAGTAAGTACTGTCTTAAAAACAGAGGCACAAACTCTGCAGTTGTTGAACTGATGTTTGGTGTTAAAGGGGAAATCTGCAATTGCTACATCCATATTTGGACTTTTAAATTATTTATTTATAGCCATTGATTCTTGAGGAATATAACACATGCCTCATGAGCTTAGTTCAACTGTTTACCCCATCAGAACCCCAAATAAGCTTTTTTTACTCCAATGTTTAGAAACAATGTAAATAAACACTGTATAGCCTCAACATGGTTAAAACTATAATCTTGATATCATGGATGGTCAGTCCTTGCATCCATTGGTCTGTCTATGAATTTGAGAGTTGTTACATTTCTCCAACCCCATCATCATCTTATTAGCAAAACAGTAGTAGAATTACAGCTTTGTTATTGTTTCAACTGCAGATTGGTTGTTTGTTGTGTGGCTTTTTTAAAGAGACAACCTAGGATTTAAACAGAAACAAAATGGCTGCCCAGAGACTTGGTTTGGTAAACAGCTGAGGGGTGGGGGTTGGAGAAATATAACCACTCTCAAATTCATAGAGAAAGCTATTGTATCAACCGTAACCCAACACCTAGCGACCTCGTCAAGAAGTTCAGACATCTTGGCATAACAGTTATAAGGTGTTGGCTTGACAGTCGCTGGACCCAGGTTTGAGTTCAGCTCAGGGCAACCCCCTGAATTCACTACACTATGAATACAAGGACTGGCCATCCATGATATCATAATGATAGTTTAACCAGGTTTCTAGGACATATAGTATGTTCTAGAATTCATCAGTGATGTCATAATGATAGTTTAACAGGTTTCTAGGATATATAGTATATTCTAGAATTGCCAGTGAAGATTTCCTGTGGGGGTCAAATTGTTAGAGCTGTTGATAAGTCATTGTATAATATTCAGCCAATTTATTTTCATGTCATTACATCAATATCGCCCAACCAGAAGAGAATAAACTCTTCCTGTACCAACTCCTGCTGGCCTTCATACATTCTGACGTTGCTGGTAATAGGCTACACAAGCAGTCGGCAACCTACATTTGGAGTGCAAATTTATCTGACCATTTCTACCGATCTGCGTGCCGGTTATTATTTATTTGCACATTTTACTGAAACAGTTTAATTTAATTGATAATAGTATCTCAAAATCATTGTATTTGATTAATCTACATTCCATCTAAATGAAAATTATACAAATCTAAAAGTAACTTTTATTGCCATTGCCAACTATGTAAAAATAGCCTACATGAAACCAACAAACAAAAACATTTGCAGCCTGCAGGTAGAAAATATCCAGATTTAAAAATAAATATCCTATAAATCCCATTGGCTGCACATGGCCTGTCAACAACGAACTTGAAACATTCTATCAACTATAAACTGGGTCCTCAAACTTGCAACATTGTATAAAATATTCTGGGACCTCAGTTTCCCGTGCCAGTGAGTTCTGGACAGACACATCTGTCGTCTATTTGTGCAAAGGATAAGAAGTAATCAGGTATTTTATAGCATTTCCACTGGATCAGAGCATTACATTTTACCCTTTAATGCTGAGTGGTTATCGAAAGGGCGAGAGCTGGAAATAATTTACAAATACTTTGAGCAACTATTGTCATTCGTAATGGATTCTAATAAGACTTTGTTTACCTGCTGTTTGAGGTGAAGAAAAAATTAGTTGGAGAAGCTCCACAACTCATTAGTGGTGCAGCGTTAAGACAATCAGAAATACTATCAGACATCCCCAAATAGCCACATTTATAGGCCTACATTTGTGCTCAGGCCAGGTAGACTAGTCCTACTTCTACATGTGTAATCGGGTAGACTAGTCCTACCTCTATATGTGTAATCAGGTGTGTGTCCTTACTCAACATTGACAGGAGTGTTTCAAACGAAAGAATGAATAAATTGACAAAACTGACGCATCTTGCAGGGTCAGGTCTGGGTGATCTGCCATGGGTCGTTTAATTTAGTATCCGTTTGGGTCGGCATGGGAAATGAATCTATTTCTCCATAGTATGTTGTACCGAAGTTGACCGACTGAAAGGAATTGTAACTTTGACTATAATTACTGTTTCCTGAAGGAGGGAAACGAGGTACAACACCTGATTGGCCCCACCCCTTCCTGGGTCGGTGAAGAGCGGTATTAAGTTTCAGGAATAAAATCCAAGCCTCACGCTCATCACCTGTGGAAGACAGGGATTCCAGGAAGGCGTGGATATGATAGTATGTTGTGACACCCAGGGAAAGGTGTATGACGTGCATGTATACTAATAGGTCTCGTGCCCATTTATAGGCAGGAAGAAGAACAGAGCATCGATTTCAGACTTTCCACTTCCTGGTCAGGAAATGTGCTGCAGAATGAGTTCTGTTTCACTCAGAGAAATAATTCAAACGGTTTTAGAAACTAGATAGTGTTTTCTATCCAATAGTAATAATAATATGCATATTGTACGAGCAAGAATTGAGTACGAGGCCGTTTGAAATGGGCACCTTTTATCTGGCTACTCAATACTGCCCCTGCAGCCCAAACAGGTTAAGCAGGAGATTCAAACGAGCCTTACAATTACAATGCATGTGCATCGCTGCAATTTTAGCACAGAACACAGAGGGGTCCTTTTTTGGAGACCAAAGGTCGTCTGGCACACTGCTTAGGTCTTGACTGTCTTAAGACAATTGTAAAATAATTTAACAGACATCAATTGTTGTACAACTTCATGGGAACTCTCTGGGCATCACCTTTTACCTCAAATAAACAGTGCATTTCTGCTGTTGTGGGCCTTAAACCGTCTGTCTGACTTTGTTGTTCACACAGGAGAGATACGGGACTACCGTGGATCCTCTGGGGAGCCTCAACAACAACATGATGCTGAAGAGGCAGAGAAGAGTCTCTCCCGATCAGAACACCTCAAGAAACACCCGCAGAGATCCACAGGGAAGAAATCTCACTTCTGCTCTGACTGTGGGAAAGGTTGCAAATCTTCATCAGAACTTAAAATACATCAAAGAATTCACACAAGAGAGAAACCATATAGCTGTGGTCAATGTGGGAAGAGTTTTGCTAAATCCAGCCATCTGACTCAACACCAGAGAACACACACAGGAGAGAAACCTTATAGCTGTGGTCAATGTGGGAAGAGTTTTGCTAAATCCAGCCATCTGACTCAACACCAGAGAACACACACAGGAGAGAAACCTTGTAGCTGTGGTCAATGTGGGAAGAGTTTTTCTTCTTCTGGCTATCTAACTATACACCAGAGAACACACACAGGAGAGAAACCTTATAGCTGTGGTCAATGTGGGAAGAGTTTTAGTCAATCTGGAGATCTGACAGTGCACCAGAGAATACATACAGGAGAGAAACCATTTAGCTGTAATCAATGTGGGAAGAGTTTTAGTCAATCTGGCCATCTGACAGTGCACCAGAGAATACACACAGGAGAGAAATCTTATAGCTGTGGTCAATGTGGGAAGAGTTTTAGTCAATCTAGCTCTCTGACAGTGCACCAGAGAATACACACAGGAGAGAAATCGTTTAGCTGTGATCAATGTGGGAAGAGTTTTTCTAAATCCAGCCATCTGACTCAACACCAGAGAACACACACAGGAGAGAAACCTTATAGCTGTGGTCAATGTGGGAAGAGTTTTGCTAAATCCATCCAGCTGATTGTACACCAGAGAACACACACAGGAGAGAAACCTTATAGCTGTGGTCAATGCGGGAAGAGTTTTTCTTCTTCTGGCTATCTAACTACACACCAGAGAACACACACAGGAGAGAAATCTTATAGCTGTGGTCAATGTTGGAAGAGTTTTAGTCAATCTGGAGATCTGACAGTGCACCAGAGAATACATACAGGAGAGAAACCATTTAGCTGTAATCAATGTGGGAAGAGTTTTAGTCAATCTGGCCATCTGACAGTGCACCAGAGAATACACACAGGCGAGAAATCTTATAGCTGTGGTCAATGCGGGAAGAGTTTTAGTCAATCTAGCTCTCTGACAGTGCACCAGAGAATACACACAGGAGAGAAACCGTATAGCTGTGATCAATGTGGGAAGAGTTTTTCTACTTCTAGCTATCTAACTATACACCATAGAACACACACAGGAGAGAAACCTCTTAGCTGTGACCAGAGATAATCTGATAAAAGATCCCTGATCAAATATCAGAAAATGTATATATGAAGGAGTTGTTTCATGATATCAATGAATTAATGTCACAATGTAGAATGTTTTAACATTGTAGTGGGAGTAGTTTAATGATGTCACAATGTAGAATGTTTTAACATTGTAGTAGGAGTAGTTTAATGATGTCACAATGTAGAATGTTTTAACATTGTAGTAGGAGTATTTTAATGTCTCAATGTAGAATGTTTTAATATATAGTATATTAATATACTCTGCAGTCAGTCAGTCAGAATGTCACAATGTAGAACCCTAAACGTTTGCCCCCTTATCAATTGATTTCAACATGATATGGATATTAGGCTCATTGGGGGAAATCCAGGCTCTGAATTGAAAGAGTACTATTTATGTGATTTAACACAAAGTGACTAACAAATAAAGATTTGTCCTCTAACCAGTGATGTACGCATTTTTCCCAGAATCAACTGATTTCAACATAATATCGATGAGTTATGACAAATAAGTGTTGTGTTCCTTTGTTTAGTGACCCCTAAATTTAAATGCATCACTCCAATATGTAGCTGACTGTCTTCTGCAGGTTGTCCTCTTATCAGTGAGGTAAAAGATATCTTCCATTTCCATGTTGTTGTTTTTTTGTTAGTTTTAACAGCACGTACAACCGGATTTCCCCCCTAATCGATATCAGTGATTTATTGCTACTTGTCAAAAACAACAGTGTTTCTGGTGCTTGTGCAGTTTATAAGGAGCTTGTTTTAAAAAATATTATTATTGTGGCCGATGTTTGTGTATATACCACATGTTAGGTTTTCAATTTATCCCAAACTGTTTCTGCATATTGGTTATTGATTTGGACACGTTAAAACTGTGTTTTGACATTGGGGCTATCCCACCTAGCAAAATGTAATTGAAAAGCCGTTGAAAATAATACTATGCAATCAAATATTTCACATTTTACATTTCATGTAACATTTAGTAATGATAATTATTCATTCAACCAACTGACAGTTTTTTGGGTACAATTATATTGACATTGTTGCCCTGTTTTTATAATATCAGGGTTCATTCTCAGATGTGCCAAACCAAATGTACTAGAGCATGACATTGGGGACTGGGCCCCGATTCAACAACATGCCTATCTAGTGAATCCTGAAAAGAGAGAGAAGCTCTGCAGTGAGGTGGAAAGTTACTACGGATATTGCAGGAGTTTCCTCTTGAAATCAGACATGTCCGTTGTGAGGACAACATGGTTGCTGATTGTCTCAAGGGTGGCAGTCAAAAATATTTGTGTTTTGCGTTTAGCCATTGCGTTGCCATGGATCACAATTTATTTTGACTGCACGGTTTTCTATATTGGAGATGAGTTTTGTTTGGGCTCGTTCCAAGGGGACGAGAGTTCTAGAAGCTAGTGAGTTTTTCAAAACTAGTTTTAAGATTCTATAGGAATAAAAGGGAGAAATATGATATTGTATTTTATTATTTGTTCTGTTTTTTCTTGTTTGTATTTGTTGACAGCCAGTAGACAGACACCATGTTTATATTGGTGAAGGTGAAGCATTGTAGTTGATTATAATGTGAAATGGAAGTTGTTTTCTGTTGGTGGTGAGCAAACTTGTCCAACAAAAATATAGGATATTTGTTGTCTTAAAGGGGAAGGTGTTACATTTCCTTATGGTGCTCATTAGTCTTTCAGTTAGTCTTCTGTTTGTTGTGGCCTAAATATTTCTGTTTATTTTCATTGTTTTTTTCCTGAGAAGCCACTGTGGTGTATCAATGTCTGAAATGTGCTGTACAAATAAAGCTGGATTTGATTTCAACAAATGACCCCAATGACTGACCAATCAACAAGCTCTTGGTCTATCTTAGTATGAAAATCAGTATCACTTTTCCAGCCTGCTGAAGGCGTGGTGGAGTGGTAAACACCACCCCCGGCTCTACCAGGGGCTTGAGGTGGTCTCCCACAGCTCTGCTGGTGGAGTGGTAAACACCACCCCCGGCTCTACCAGGGGCTTGAGGTGGTCTCCCACAGCTCTGCTGGTGGAGTGGTAAACACCACCCCCGGCTCTACCAGGGGCTTGGGGTGGTCTCCCACAGCTCTGCTGGTGGAGTGGTAAACACCACCCCCGGCTCTACCAGGTACTTGAGGTGGTCTCCCACAGCTCTGCTTATGTCATATTCTGTGGTCTTGCCGGTCCATTTCTTGACTGCCCCTGCAACACAGAAACACATTTAGTCATATTATATAAAACACTCAAAGTAATGGATATGGAGCATCTATGGCCTCAGTTACACCTGGCACCTAAATGTGATTCTGTCATCTGATCACTCCAAGCTGAATTAGGTTCAGATCTACCAGGATGGACCTTTGACATAGTCTGGAAGCAGCCAGGCCACCGAATATGCATAAGCAATATAAAGAGATGAGTGGGGAAAAGTACATTTGACACAAATTACCGTCATAATAAATCAAATCTTATATGTCACATATGTTACTGCGGGTGTAGCGAAATGCTTGTGTTCCTAGCTCCAACAGTGCAGTAATATCTAACTAAATGCTTGTGTTCCTAGCTCCAACAGTGCAGTAATATCTAACTAAATGCTTGTGTTCCTAGCTCCAACAGTGCAGTAATATCTAACTAAATGCTTGTGTTCCTAGCTCCAACAGTGCAGTAGTATCTAACTAAATGCTTGTGTTCCTAGCTCCAACAGTGCAGTAATATCTAACTAAATGCTTGTGTTCCTAGCTCCAACAGTGCAGTAATATCTAACTAAATGCTTGTGTTCCTAGCTCCAACAGTGCAGTAATATCTAACTAAATGCTTGTGTTCCTAGCTCCAACAGTGCAGTAATATCTAACTAAATGCTTGTGTTCCTAGCTCCAACAGTGCAGTAATATCTAACTAAATGCTTGTGTTCCTAGCTCCAACAGTGCAGTAATATCTAACTAAATGCTTGTGTTCCTAGCTCCAACAGTGCAGTAATATCTAACTAAATGCTTGTGTTCCTAGCTCCAACAGTGCAGTAATATCTAACTAAATGCTTGTGTTCCTAGCTCCAACAGTGCAGTAGTATCTAACTAAATGCTTGTGTTCCTAGCTCCAACAGTGCAGTAATATCTAACTAAATAACAATTTCACAACAAATCTAAGTAATGGAATAAGAATATATAAATATATGGACGAGTGATGTCAGAGTGGCATAGACTAAGATACAGTAGAATAGGATAGAATACAGTATATACATATGAGATGAGTAATACATAGACTAAGATACAGTAGAATAGGATAGAATACAGTATATACATATGAGATGAGTAATACATAGGCTAAGATACAGTAGAATAGAATACAGTATATACATATGAGATGAGTAATACATAGACTGAGATACAGTAGAATAGGATACAGTATATACATATGAGATGAGTAATACATAATCTAAGATACAGTAGAATAGGATAGAATACAGTATATACATATGAGATGAGTAATGCCAGATATGTAAACATTATTAAAGTGACTAGTGTTCCATTCCTTGAAGTGGCCAATGATTTCAAGTCTGTGTATGTAGGCAGCAGCCTCTCCGTGTTAGTGATGGAAAAACAGCTTCTGTCTCTCGGTCCCAGCTTTGATGCACCTGTACTGACCTCACCTTCTGGATGATAGCGGGCTGAACAGGCAGTGGCTCGGGTAATAACAAAGAACAAATGTGTGTGCCTGAGGGGAAATTCACTTTCATACAGCCAGAGGGGTGAGAAATTACACCAATACCAGTGGACAATTTGCACTAATGTAAATAAACATAGATGATGGAACATATTCCCTTTTGCTTACGTGATGCACCGCTAAGGGGACATACATTTTTACCATCTAAACCATGTGTGACCTCTCACCTTACTGGCTGTAGAAGTGTTCTACAGCCAGTCTCAAGATCTCAACCCCATAGAAAATCTTTGGAGGGAGTTGAAAGTCCGTGTTGCCCAGCAACAGCCCCAAAACATCACTGCTCTAGAGGAGATCTGCATGGAGGAATGGGCCAAAATACCAGCAACAGTGTGTGAAAACCTTGTGAAGACTTACAGAAAACGTTTGACCTCTGTCATTGCCAACAAAGGGTATATAACAAAGTATTGAGATAAACTTTTGTTATTGACCAAATACTTAGTTTCCACCATAATTTGCAAATAAATTCATTAAAAATCCTACAATGTGATTTTCTGGATTTCTTTTTCTCATTATGTCTGTCATAGTTGAAGTGTACCTATGATGAAAATTACAGGCCTCTCTCATTTTTTTAAGTGGGAGAACTTGCACAATTGGTGGCTGACTAAATACTTTTCTGGCCCACTGTATATCCTTGGGACGTCCCTAGCCCATTGAAGTTAACATTGAAGTGGTTAAGGTTAGGGTTTAGGGTAGGGATGTCCCAAGGATCCCAGATAGAATTGACCATTGTGCATTCTTCTGTCTCTTTTACATAGCAGGTGATGGGTTCTGACTTCTGTACTTTTAAATATGAAATATTCTTATTATGTGAAATTGAATGAAACAATAATGTATGTTGATGCTAATATGATGTACAATATTCCATGATGTTTCTATATGATAAGAATAGAGTAATATATTAAATATGATGTACAATATTCCATGATGTTTCTATATGATAACAATAGAGTAATATATTAAATATGATGTACAATATTCCATGATGTTTCTATATGATAACAATAGAGTAATATATTTAATATGATGTACAATATTCCATGATGTTTCTATATGATAACAATAGAGTAATATATTTAATATGATGTACAATATTCCATGATGTTTCTATATGATAACAGTAGCGTAATATATTTAATATGCCATATAGTATTTTTTTAACAGTTTCACTAATTCATTTTAATTAACTTAATCATTATGACACACCCCTCACTATTATCATTGGTCAGACTAATTGCACTGTGTGTCTACATAACCTGGTTCAAGTATTCATGACATCACCCTGAGGAAGGCACAGTGATGCCGAAACGTTGGTAAATACCCATTAAATTGCTGGGAGTTTATACATGGAGTGTGCAACTTTATTTTGATAGTTTATTCGCCGTTAATCAGCACCTCCACACAAACTATTTTTCTGGGTGTGCGCCAGCTCATGATTTTTAAGGGTAGGTAACAACACATCCGCCACGCTGATCCTCAACACAGGGGCCCCTCAGGGGTGCGTGCTCAGTCCCCTCCTGTACTCACTGTTCACTCATGACTGCATGGCCAGGCACGACTCCAACACCATCATTAAATTTCCCGATGCCACAACAGTGGTAGGCCTGATCACCAACAACGAGGAGACAGCCTATATGGAGGAGGTCAGAGACCTGGCCGTGTGGTGCCAGGACAACAACCTCTCCCTCAACGTGATCAAGACAAAGAAGATGATTGTGGACTACAGGAAAAGGAAGACAGAGCACGCCCCCATTCTTATTGACGGGGCAGGTTGAGAGCTTCAAGTTTCCTGGTGTCCACATCACTAACAAACTATCCCGGTCCAAGCACACCAAGACAATCGTGAAGACGGCACGACAAAACCTATTCCCACTCAGGAGACTGAAAAGATTTAGCATGGGTCCTCAGATCCTCAAAAGGTTCAAAAGGTTCTACAGCTGCACCATCGAGAGCATCCTGACTGGTGCATCACTTTCTGGTAGAGCAACAGCTTGGCCTCCAACCACAAGGCACTACAGAGGGTAGTGCGTACAGCCCAGTACATCACTGGGGCCAAGCTTCCTGCCATCCAGGACCTCTATACCAGGCGGTTTCAGAGGAAGGGCCCCCCCACACACTCTGTTATGATCTATGCATTGTCACTTTAATAACTCTACCTACATGTACATATTACCTCGACTAACCTGGGCCCCCGCACATTGACTCTGTACCAGTACCCCCTGTATATAGTCTCCACATTGACTCTGTACCAGTACCCCCTGTATATAGTCTCCACATTGACTCTGTACCGGTACCCCCTGTATATAGTCTCCACATTGACTCTGTACCAGTACCCCCTGTATATAGCCTCCACATTGACTCTGTACCGTAATACCCTGTATATAGCCTCCACACTGATTTTGTACCGGTACCCCCTGTATATAGCCTCCACATTGACTCTGTACTGGTACCCCCTGTATATAGTCTCCACATTGACTCTGTACCGGTACCCCCTGTATATAGTCTCCACATTGACTCTGTACCGGTACCCCCTGTATATAGTCTCTACATTGACTCTGTACCGGTACCCCTGTATATAGTCTCCACATTGACTCTGTACCGGTACCCCCTGTATATAGTCTCCACATTGACTCTGTACCGGTACCCCCTGTATATAGTCTCCACATTGACTCTGTACCGGTACCCCTGTATATAGTCTCCACATTGACTCTGTACTGCTACCCCCTGTATATAGTCTCTACATTGACTCTGTACCGGTACCCCTGTATATAGTCTCCACATTGACTCTGTACCGGTACCCCCTGTATATAGTCTCCACATTGACTCTGTACCGGTACCCCCTGTATATAGTCTCCACATTGACTCTGTACTGCTACCCCCTGTATATAGTCTCCACATTTACTCTGTACCGGTACCCCCTGTATATAGTCTCCACATTGACTCTGTACCGGTACCCCCTGTATATAGTCTCCACATTTACTCTGTACCGGTACCCCCTGTATATAGTCTCCACATTGACTCTGTACCGGTACCCCCTGTATATAGTCTCCACATTGACTCTGTACCGGTACCCCCTGTATATAGTCTCCACATTGACTCTGTACTGCTACCCCCTGTATATAGTCTCTACATTGACTCTGTACCGGTACCCCCTGTATATAGTCTCCACATTGACTCTGTACTGGTACCCCCTGTATATAGTCTCTACATTGACTCTGTACTGGTACCCCCTGTATATAGTCTCCACATTGACTCTGTACCGGTACCCCCTGTATATAGTCTCCACATTGACTCTGTACCGGTACCCCCTGTATATAGTCTCCACATTGACTCTGTACCGGTACCCCCTGTATATAGTCTCCACATTGACTCTGTACTGCTACCCCCTGTATATAGTCTCCACATTTACTCTGTACCGGTACCCCCTGTATATAGTCTCCACATTGACTCTGTACCGGTACCCCCTGTATATAGTCTCCACATTTACTCTGTACCGGTACCCCCTGTATATAGTCTCCACATTGACTCTGTACCGGTACCCCCTGTATATAGTCTCCACATTGACTCTGTACCGGTACCCCCTGTATATAGTCTAGATGTTATTTAACTTCTGATCTTTAATTACTTGTTCCTTTTATTTTCTTATTTGTTTTTATTTTCAAAACTGCATTGATTGTTGGTTAGGGGTAAGTCAGCATTTCACTGTAAGATAACATTTGATTTGATAGACTCATAGTACAGAATGAATGACTGACTGCCCAGTTCAACATCAGATCACCGTCTCACCTCATACTGTATTGGAGCAGCAGCAGCTGACTGCCCGGTTCAACATCAGTTCACCGTCTCACCTCATACTGTATTGGAGCAGCAGCAGCTGACTGCCCGGTTCAACATCAGTTCACCGTCTCACTTCATACTGTATTGGAGCAGCAGCAGCTGACTGCCCGGTTCAACATCAGTTCACCGTCTCACCTCATACTGTATTGGAGCAGCAGCAGCTGACTGCCCGGTTCAACATCAGTTCACCGTCTCACTTCATACTGTATTGGAGCAGCAGCAGCTGACTTGATCGTTGATGCTAATCATCATGTTTGAATCTGAGAGTAAATAGAGCCGACTACAACTCTAAAAATGAAGGGTTCAACTGGAGTTGTCCTCAGATCCGCTAAGAACCGTAGGGTTCTTGGCCAATGAAAAACAGCCCCAAAAGGTTCTTCAAAGAACTTGTTAGAAGGTGGGTTCATCGAGGAACCTCCGTTGTTGCTGGACTTCTTCCGGGAACTTCGCAATTACAACTGACAACGATGGTGGCAAGTTTGTATGCGACAACAAGTTAAAAAGGTTAAGTTGGGTTGATGTTTGGCTCTAAATATGTCTAGAAATAATTTATAGAATAATAATATAACATACTAATAATGAATAACGAAGACAATGAGGTTTTCTGTGAACATCTTCCATAACGTTTCTATAGTTAATTACCGTAAATTTTAGAAAGCCGGGTTTGACCGTCGGCGTTGTATGAGCTACAGTACAGTACCGTTATCTAGCTAGCTAACGTTATGTCCTAACTAGGCACAACTAGGTTTGGATTATTTCCCTCAACTATAATCTTTCACATATATTGTATATCGTTTCCATAAAGCCAACATGGCTTTACACTCATTAACGTAAGTTTCCAATCTAGAGCAGTTCTCACTTTTGTGATAATGAACTAGCTAACGTTAACTAACTAACTAAGGACGGTGACCTGTCCAGACGAGATGTTACAACGAACTGAATCGTCAATGGAGGTCTTCCTCTTTATATAGCCTGCTACAGCATGCAATACTATTAACTCACAAGGGGCATAACGTTACATGTACAATACTATCCCATTTTGGAAACGTTACATGGACAATACTATCCCATTTTGGAAACGTTACATGTCCGCCCCCTTGTGGAGGGAAATTAATATCTTAGATGGAAGCTGTAGATGGGATTCAAATGCATAATGGTATTAATACAGTGTCTAGACTACCTCTTTTGTATAAATGCCCTTCAGAATTCAAACACAGTATTGCCACGCAGCAAAATGTTGCGTATAATCTTTCAAGTCAGCCTGATAAAATATTAAACAATTTGTGTACAAAGATATATTGAAATGTGATATTAGGCCTGTATGGCAGTACTGTTACTGTATGGCAGTACTATATTGGCTAGTGCTTTCTCCAATATGTTCTTCTATTTTACATTACATTGTATGTCAATGCCATTTATCTTTCAATATTTTTTTAATATATATAAATGTATATATTGATACTTGTAAGACTATTCTTTGACACATTTTCTCTTCCTTTGAAATTCTTATAGGACAGAACATGGACACAATGCAATTGGGATCAAGAAGAAGGTACAGATATGTTGTAGGACAGCTGCATTTGAAGTGTACATTTAACCTACATAGCAGTCAATACAAACTGACATCTATTAGCATACAAATGTGTACAAATGATCTTTTCAGATCTTCTCAGAAATGAATCAAGTCCATGGAATGGATATAGACAAAAAGATAATTCAAGGACTATCAGAGGTCGAGAGGCAAGGCAGGGGTGAGGACATCATCCTGCTATTTTGACAGTCCCTGAAGGACAATACAGAAGAGGGATTTGCTCTTATTCCTTCCCTTTCTCTAATGTATTTTGTAATAAAATTAGCAACTGTAGTAATATCGTTTCTTTACTTTACTAGGACTGGAGACCACAGCAGCGATTCTGCTCTTGCCCTACCTCTTCAATGAGGACCCGAGTGGCCTTTATGTACATGACAAGGTATGCCTATGCACCAATCATCTGTTTCTTCATTAACATAGGTGTGCATGCTTATATAAAACTACAGCTGAACATTTGTTATGTTCTTTGTTAATTGTATGTGTATTAATATTTTCTTACTTTTGTTGACACAGATTTCACCGCTCTTCACTCCTTTACTGCACATCGGTGGAAATCCATTTCACCATGAGAGTGAAATCCCGCTGGCCTTTGATGGAGAGAACATCCACGCCCTCGAGGACGTCCCCATGGGACTTGAGGCTCTGCTAGGGCTGTATTTTTTTAATTTTCCCTTAAATGTCAGATAAACACTTATGTTGTTATTAAGTTACTGTGTTCTGGGGATAAGAGAAGTTGGGGTGAAGTTACCAGGGCCGGTCATAAAGATGGCAAACTTCCTAACATAACTAAGTGGATACGATATACACACTAAAGCTGAAAAATCTGTATTTAGCACCAAGTCTACAATATTGTTAGTTTACCTATGATTCATTTTTAATGTATGTTGTTTTTATTGTACATCATTATGTGTATATATTATATGTCTTGAAAAGCACTATACAAAGTAAATGTATTATTTATTATGGTCTGACATGTCTGCAGAAATGTTGCAATATTGTAATGTGTTCTGTTTGGTAAATTGTTCTGTAAATATTTATTCACATTTGTGGTGCCACTAAATAAATAATGAATTATTTAAATCAATATTGTTATTAATATTATTAAAATATGTTTTTATAATGCAGGGAGGGTGGACAGGGAGTTAAAAAAAGGAACCCCAAAAGGTTCTTTGAGGAACCATGATAAGGGGTTCTTCAATGAACTTATAGGGGTTCCCACAAAAGGTTCTTCAAATAACTTTTAGGGGTTCCCCCAGTTTCAATTTGAAAACCCCCAAAGGATACTCCAGGAACCTTTAGTTTTTAGAGTGTATATTGATAAAACTCACCTTGTCCGAGAGACATTTACATAGTTATACACAGCCCCTTTAGGGATGACTATTTTAGGGCAAAATAGCAGCCACAACAGACAGACCTGATATTGCCCATAATTCAGTCCTCACGTGCTGAGTGGGTACGACCAAAGTTATTCTGTTTAGCTGCACTTTGTAGTACATTTTTACACTATAATAAATGTTTCTGATGCCACATCGCCCATTTTTAAAGGGAGTCGTTGGTTTTTAGAGGCAGTCGCTATTTAGCTTTTTGTCTGAAAGTATTTTCTCAACTGCGATACCAACTCCAGTCAACAGATGGCGATGTGCGTCTTTCAGGTGATTCTGCCACTGTGACGTATAATCTAGTGGACGGGACACTTCTTCAACATCAACAGCTAATCAGCCACATTGTTTCACTCTAACTTGCTAGGTTTAATTAATCAATCTAGCAACTCCTCTCATACTGGGAATAATTACAGGTGCACCTTACTAGCTTATACTATATCATACATGGTCTTAACTAGTAAACACAGATTCCAGTTTTCATCCAGTTCACATAGATAGCCGTTAGCTGGCTCAGCCCTCTTCACACCTCCAAGGTGCCCCCTCACCCCTCACACAGGAATACACACTCAGAGCCTATGAGGCTTTTATAAAAACTCCACTTGTTTCGCTCATCTCATTCTTTTTTTTAAAACTACGTTCAAGATGTGGTATCCACTCGGCTCACTGCCTCTCAGATCAAAGGTGGGTCCATCTGCTCCGTTCCCGAAGTGTGGTTTCCCTGAGATCCCAAGTGCACAATTTACCCAGATCGTCAGAAGCGGTCACCAAGTGAAGATTCACATCCCCATCACCAAATGTGGTTGTTTACTTCTTTAATATCAAATGAGACAAACTTATCACAAAAGTCAGAGTTATTCTTAAACTAAATCTTTATTCACTTAAGGGAGCAGGTCAATACAACACACACATATAAAGTGAATCAATTGAGTGCTCTACGATAATGACGGCTGGTTGACGAATCACCCCCAGAAGATTCATTGAGAGCCATGAGACAAAAGTACAAAGGTATTTTATAGCCAAGATACACCCCTTTCAACCTACATGACAAACAACAGATGTATAGAACGGGTCACAAGGTTAAGATTTGTATGAAAGATACTTATAATTCACAGCAGACAGTATCTGCTGTAAAAACAGTACTCTGTGTAGAGACCAGGGTCTGGCCCTGGGGTCATCTCTCCCTGGTACCATATAGAACAGAAACATTAACTCATGCTCTGGAATGCGGTCTCTTTAGGTTTTAATCACCCAAAAGACATTGTAAATCTCCTGTCAAGGTTTTCTCCCAGAGGCCCATCCTCAGTAGAACACACAGACACTATAGTTCTAAGAACCCTCTATTCTGTTGCATAAAACAACCATTTGATCCAATAAAAGTATTATAACATAATGTTGCAGTTTTGCTCTCAGTGTCCACTGAAAGTTGACTAGTAACAATAACTGGGACATAAAAGACACCCACCATGAGACCCACTAAATCTGCCCAAGAGGCAAACAAAAGAAAAACCCACACCAAACTTAAAGACAGGAAGTAAACCAAAAAGGTGGAGCAACTAAAAGGTGTTGACTCTCCACATCTATCAAGACAAATGGAGCACTGGGCCAGACACTCTTAAATAGAACCTGGACCAGCTCAGGTGAAACACCTTCCCACTAACGAGATGGACAAGCCAGCACAGGTGTAACACATACTGACTAACGAGGGGACACCAATCAGTGCGTCCTACGTGCTAACGAGCTATACGTGCTAAAGTCCAACCTCAAAACATAAATGGAAAAACCAAAGTCTGTAACACCTTCCCCTTAGGACAACAAATATATTTTATATTTATGACTCAATTTATTAGGATTGTTAATAAAATTGATTATAGACCGATTTATTATACTGCGTCCATGTGTATAAGCTGCAAGTACGTTGAAATGAAATAGTTTTCTTTTACACTTTCAACTAGAACCAAACTTATATTGTATGTCGGTCATAGTCTTATTTTCAACGACATTTTGCTAGGTGGGATATCCCCAATGTCACAGTTTAAACGTGTCCAAATCAATAGTCCAAAGGCAGAAACAGTTTGTGATAAATTGAAAACCTAAATGTAAAATGTACTATATACACAAACATCTGCCACAATAATCATATTACTTGTACTTATATTTTTTAAAACAAGCTCCTTATAAACTGCACAAGCACCAGAAACGCTGTTGTTTTGACAAGTAGCAATAAATCACTGGTATCGATTAGGGGGGAAATCAGGTTATAGGTGCTGTTGAAACTAACACAACTAAAAAAACACATGTAAATGGGAGATATATTTTACCTCACTGGTTAGAGGACAACCTGCAGAATGCAGTCAGCTACATTTTGGAGTGATGCATTTAAATTTAGGGGTCGCTAAACAAAGGAACGCAAAACTTACTTGTCATAACTCATCGATATCATGCTAAAATAATTTGTGTGACAGAAGATGATGATTCATCAATATCATGTTGAAATCAATTGTGTGAGAGGGAGATGAGGTTGCACGTCCTGTTAAAACTAACAGCTCAAAAACTACACAGAATCTGGGAGTAATGTGTACATCACTGGTTAGAGGACAATTTGTAGAGAACAACTAGCTACATTTTGAAGTGTTGCATTTTGATCAAAGTGGGTCACCAACATGGTAAGTGTAACAACTCTTTTTTTGTTAGTCACTTTTTGTTAAATCTGAATGAATAATGAATAATACTCTTTCAATTCAGAGCCTGGATTTTCCCCCTGAGGCTAATATCCATATCATGTTGAAATCAATAGAACAGGGGACAAACGTTTAGGGTTCTACATTGTGACATCATTAAAATACTCCTACTACAATGTTACAACATTCTACATTGTGACATCATTAAAATACTCCTACTACAATGTTAAAACATTCTACACTGTGACATCATTAAAATACTCCTACTACAATGTTAAAACATTCTACACTGTGACATCATTAAAATACTCCTACTACAATGTTAAAACATTCTACATTGTGACATCATTAAAATACTCCTACTACAATGGTAAAACATTCTACATTGTGACATCATTAAAATACTCCTACTATAATGTTAAAACATTCTACATTGTGACATCATTAATTAAAATACTCCTACTATAATGTTAAAACATTCTACATTGTGACATTATTAAATTGATATCATGAAACAACTCCTTCATGTATGTATTTTCTGATGTTTGATCAGAGATATTTTATCAGAGTATGTCTTGTCACACTGATCACAGCTATAAGGTTTCTCTCCTGTGTGTATTCTCTGGTGCACTGTCAGCTCTCCAGAGTGGCCAAAACTCTTCCCACATTGCCCACAACTATAAGATTTCTCTCCTGTGTGTATTCTCTGGTGTTGAGTCAGCTCTCCAGATCGAAGAAAACTCTTATTGACCACAACTATAAGATTTATCTCCTGTGTGTGTTCTCTGGTGTAATGTCAAATGGCCAGATCTAGCAAAACTCTTCCCACATAGATCACAGCTATAAGGTTTCTCTCCTGTGTGTATTCTCCAGTGCACTGTCAGATCGCTAGATGTAGTAAAACTCTTCCCACATTGACCACAGCTATAAGGTTTCTCTCCTGTGTGTATTCTCCAGTGCACTGTCAGATCGCTAGATGTAGTAAAACTCTTCCCACATTGACCACAGCTAAAAGGTTTCTCTCCTGTGTGTGTTCTCTGGTGTATCTTCAGCTGGCTAGATGTAGTAAAACTCTTCCCACATTGGTCACAGCTAAAAGATTTCTCTCCTGTGTGTGTTCTCTGGTGTAATGTCAAATGGCCAGATCTAGCAAAACTCTTCCCACATAGATCACAGCTATAAGGTTTCTCTCCTGTGTGTATTCTCCAGTGCACTGTCAGATTGCTAGATGTAGTAAAACTCTTCCCACATTGACCACAGCTAAAAGGTTTCTCTCCTGAGTGTGTTCTCTGGTGTGAAGTCAGCTGTCTAGATGTAGGAAAACTCTTCTCACATTGATCACAGCTATAAGGCTTCTCTCCTGTGTGTGTTCTCTGGTGTCGAATCAGACTGCTTGATGTAGTAAAACTCTTCCCACATTGATCACAGCTATAAGGCTTCTCTCCTGTGTGTGTTCTCTGGTGTCGAATCAGACTGATTGATGTAGTAAAACTCTTCCCACATTGATCACAGCTATAAGGTTTCTCTCCTGTGTGTGTTCTCTGGTGTATTTTAAGTTTTGATGAAGATTTGCAAGGTTTCCCACAGTCAGAGCAGCAATGAGATTTCTTCCCTGTGGCTCTCCACTGGTGTTTCTTGAGGTGTTTCGATGTGGAGAGACTCTTCTCTGCCTCGTCAGCATCATGAGGTTGTTGAGGCCCCCCAGAGGATCCACAATAGTCATGTCTCTCTCCTGTGAACAACAAAGTCAGACAGATGGTTTAAGGCCCACAACAGCAGAAATCCACTGTAAAAGGTGATGCCAACAGCGTAGCCATGATGTAGTACAACAATTGACGTCTGCCCTTGGTTCACTCCAGACTTGACTGCCCTTGACCAGCACAAAAACACCCTGTGGTGTACTGCACTAGCATCGAATATTCCCCGCGATATGAAACTTTCAGGGAAGTCAGAAACCAATACACACGGTCAGTTTGAAAAAGCCTTTACTTTCCTAACAGAAATATGCATCCTGCAGCACTAATTCCAAAAAGTTTTGGGACACTGTAAAGTCCATGGAAAATAAGAGTATCTCCTCCCAGCTGCCAACTGCACTGAGGCTAGGAAACACTGTCAACAGAGCAGTTCAATAAGCATTTTTCTACGGCTGGCCATGCTTTCCACCTGGCTACCCCAACCCCGGCTAACAGCTCTGCACACCACGCAGCAACTTGCCCAAGCTCCCCTCGCTTCTCCTTCACCCAAATCCAGACAGCTGATGTTCTGAAAGAGCTGCAAAAGCTGGATGCCTAAAAATCAGCTGGGCTAGACAATCTGGAACCTCTCTTCCTAAAATGATCTGCCACCATTGTTGCAACCCCTATTACTGGTCTGTTCAACCTCTCTTTTGTATCGTCTGAGATTCCTAAAGATCTGAAAGCTGCCGCGGTCATCCCCCTCTTCAAAGGGGGTGACACTCTAGACCCAAACTGTTGTAGACCTATATCCATCCTGCCCTGCCTTTCTAAAGTCTTCGAAAGCCAAGTGAACAAACAGATCACTGACCATTTCGAATCCCACCGTACCTTCTCCGCTATGCAATCTGGTTTCCGAGCTGGTCACGGGTGCACCTCAGCCACCCTCAACGTCCTAAACGATATCAAATCCGCCATCGATAAAAGACAGTACTGTGCAGCCGTATTCATCAACCTAGCCAAGTCTTTCGACTCTGTCAATCACCGTATTCTTATCGGCAGACTCAACAGCCTTGGTTTCTCAAATGACTGCCTCGCCTGGTTCACCAACTACTTCTCTGATGGAGTTCAGTGTGTCAAATCGGAGGGCCTGTTGTCCGGACCTCTGGCAGTCTCTATGTGGGTGCCACAGGGTTCAATTCTCAGGCTGACTCTCTGTATATATCAATGCTGTAACTCTTGCTGTGGGTGTTTCTCTGATGACACCATTCTGTATAAATATGGCCCTTCTTTGGACACTGTGTTAACAAACCTCCATACGAGCTTCAACGCCATACAACACTCCTTCCGTGGCTTCCAACTGCTCTTATATGCTAGTAAAACTAAATGCTCTTCAACCGATCGCTGCCCGCATCCGCCCGCCCGACAAGCATCACTACTCTGGACTAGAGGTCGACCGATTATGATTTTTCAATGCCGATACCGACACCGATTATTGGAGGACAAAAAAAGCCGATACCGATTAATCGGACGATTTATTTAAAAAAAATGTTTTTAAATATATATATATATATCATACACACACACATTTTTGTAATAATGACAATTGCAACAATACTGAATGAACAATGAACACTTATTTTAACTTAAAATAATACATAAATACACACACACACACACAGCTCTGAAGTGACAATGATACTGAAGAGTCTGCTTAGGAGACAAATACTCTCAACTGTTTGAATAAAAATTGAGTTTAAGTTACCTGTGATGAATGTTGAAAACAAAAACTTTAATTTCTATATGCAGGAAATCCTATTTTAATAATGGGCATGGTAAGAATTGACAACCAAAGTGCGAGTCATAATTCCCATGACACCTAGCAAAAAGCGGTTCCTTCATTTATTGCATAGGATATTTTTAGATTCACTTAAAATAAGGTCTGTGTTTCGTGTAGGCTTACATCACCGTGCCAATTTTATAACTGTGTAGATATCCATAGGACAAGGTAACTCTGATCAATATTGGCTAAATATAAGCGAAGATAAAAAAAATTGTAGAGTGGATTTATGAAAATATGTTGACAAACGTTACCTTATCCTAGTGAGATTTACACGGGTATCAAAACGTCGAGGCGGTTTAAGCCTGCACGAAACACAGACCTTATTTGAAGTAGATCAAGACATTCTCTATGGAAGACATGAACGGTAAAATAACGAAGGAACCCCTTTCAAATTCAGCCAAAAGTTATTACAGGAATTATAACGCGTCGACTATTTCTCTCTAAACCATATACCTTTGACTAATCCGGAAACTATCACCTCGAAAACAAAACGTTTATTCCGTTCCGTATGTTATCTAACGGTTGGCATCTATTAGTCTAAATATTCCTGTTACATTGCACAACCTTCAATGTTGTCATAATTACGTAAAATTCTGGCAAATTAGTTCGCAAAGAGCCAGGCGGCC
The DNA here is from genome assembly GCF_016432855.1 of Salvelinus namaycush. Taxonomy (NCBI): domain Eukaryota; kingdom Metazoa; phylum Chordata; class Actinopteri; order Salmoniformes; family Salmonidae; genus Salvelinus; species Salvelinus namaycush. The sequence goes on from NW_024061166.1 coordinate 43,996, forward strand.
CAAACTGTTGCATATACCCTGACTCTGCATGCAATGAACGCAAGAGAAATTACACAATTTCACCTGGTTAATATTGCCTGTTAACCTGGATTTCTATTAGCTAAATATGCAGGTTTAAAAATATATACTTGTGTATTGATTTTAAGAAAGGCATTGATGTTTATGGTTAAGTACACATTGGAGCAATGACAGTCATTGATTGATTGTTTTTTATAATATAAGTTTAATGCTAGCTAGCAACTTACCTTAGCTTACTGCATTCGCCAACAGGCAGGCTCCTCGTGGAGTGCAATGTAATCAGGTGTTAGAGCATTGGACTAGTTAACTGTAAGGTTGCAAGATTGGATCCCCCGAGCTGACAAAGTTAAAAATCTGTCGTTCTGCCCCGTTCCTAGCCCGTCATTGAAAATAAGAATGTGTTCTTAACTGACTTGCCTAGTTAAATAAAGATTAAATAAAGGTGTAAAAAAAAAATTATATTAAAAAAATAAAAATACATCTGCAAATCGGCGCCCAAAAATACCGATTTCCGATTGTTATGAAAACTTGAAATCGGCCCCGATTAATCGGTCGACCTCTACTCTGGACGGTTCTGACTTAGAATATGTTGACAACTATAAATACCTAGGTGTCTGGTTAGACTGTAAACTCTCCTTCCAGACTCACATTAAGCATCTCCAATCCAAAGTTAAATCTAGAATCGGCTTCCTATTTCCTATAGCCTCCTTCACGCTGCAAAACATGGCCTCGTAAAACTGACTATCCTACCGATCCTTGACGTCGGCAATGTCATTTACAAAAGGTGATTCTACAAAGTATTGAAAAGTATTATTGGTGTGAATACAAGAACAATAACATAGACCTACTGTAGGACCCATAACTTCACCTAACAACATACACCTACTGTAGGACCCATAACTTCACCTAACAACATACACCTACTGTAGGACCCATAACGTCCCCTAACAACATAGACCTACTGTAGGACCCATAACTTCACCTAACAACAACATAGACCTATGACTATAAATAATTGAATATTTCCAGGTGAAACATGGAAACTAAAAGGACTTTGTCATGACATTTCATAACCTGATCACCAGCTAATTTTGTGTCCTGAATAACGGAAAATAGCTCTGTGTGTTGTACAATAGCCTATCCATCAAGGAACAGTTCTCTCTCTACACATGAGCTAAGTATCTCCGTGTCCAAACAGACTAACGTGACCCTACAGTAAATCAAGCAAACAATAACATTATAAACATCAATTTGTTAGGGATGTTGGATCCAACGTGGAGCACGGCATAACTGTCTTTACCAGAGTAATGAATGAAGAAGCACTTTGGTTGTTGTTGCATGTCGTGATGTTTGTCATGTGACTGGCATTCAGAAAATTATTTCCTGGATCAGCTGATGATAGTTGAACATGTGACTAATTAAATTGCTACAGTATTAAGAATTATGTGTAATTATTGAACCAATTATATGCATATCATATCTTCTGGGACCGAGTAGCAGGCAGTTTAATTTGGGCACGCTTTTCATCCAAAATTCCAAATGCTGCCCCCTACCCTAGAGAAGTTAAGCTCGAGACCTTGGGTCTCGACCCCGCCCTGTGCAACTGGGTCCTGGACTTTCTGACCGGCTGCCCCCAGGTGGCGAAGGTAGGAAACAATATCTCCATCCCGCTGATCCTCAACACTGGGTCCCACAAGGGTGCGTTTTGAGCCCTCTCCTGTACTCCCTGTTCACCCATGACTGTGTGGCCATGCACGCCTCCAACTCAATCATCAAGTTGGCAGACAACGCTACAGTGGTCGGCTTGATTACCAACAATGACGAGACGACCTACAGGGAAGAGGTGAGGGCCCTCGGAGTGTGGTGTCAGGAAAATAACCTCTCACTCAACATCAACAAAACAAAAGAGATGATCGTGGACTTCAGGAAACTGCAGAGGGAGGGAGCACCCCCCGGGAGCACCCCCCCCACCCCATCCACATTGATGGGTCAGTAGTGGAGAAGGTGGAACGTTTTTAGTTCCTCGGCGTACACATCACAGACAAACTGAAATGGTCCACCCACACAGACAGTGTGGTGAAGAAGGCGCAACAGCAACTCTTCAACCTCAGGAGGCTGAAGAAATTTGTCTTGTCACCGAACACACTCACAAACGTTTAGACGCACAATCGAGAGCATCCTGTCGGGCTGTATCACCGCCTGGTATGGCAACTGCACCGCCCTCAACCGCAAGACCCTCCAGAGGGTGGTCCGGTCTGCACAACGCATCACCGGGGCAAACTACCTGTCCTCCAGTACACCTACACCACTCGATGTCACAGGAAGGCCAAAAAGATCATCAAGGACAACAACCACCCGAGCCACTGCCTGTTCACACCGCTATCATCCAGAAGGCGAGGTCAGTACAGTTGCATCAAAGCTGGGACCGAGAGACTGAAAAACAGCTTCTATCTCAAGGCCATCAGACTGTTAAACAGCCATCACTAACATAGAGAGGCTGCTGCCAACATACAGACTCAATCTCTGGCCACTTTAATAAATGGACTTAATAAAAGGTATCACTAGTCACTTTAAATAACGCAACTTTAATAATGTTCACATATGCTACATTACCCTCATATGTATATACAGTATATGTATATACTCATATGTATATACAGTATTCTATACCATCTACTGCATCTGCCTATGACGCACGGCCATCGCTCATCCATGTATTAATATGTACATATTCTTATTCATCCCTTACATTTGTGTGTATAAGGTAGTTGTTGTGAATTTGTTAGATATTACTGCATTGTTGGAACTAGAAGCACAAGCATTTCGCTACAGTCACATTAACATCTGCTAACCATGTGTATGTGACCATTAACATCTGCTAACCATGTGTATGTGACCATTAACATCCGCTAACCATGTGTATGTGACCATTAACATCCGCTAACCATGTGTATGTGATCATTAACATCCGCTAACCATGTGTATGTGACCATTAACATCCGCTAACCATGTGTATGTGACCATTAACATCCGCTAACCATGTGTATGTGACCATTAACATCCGCTAACCATGTGTATGTAACCATTAACATCTGCTAACCATGTGACCATTAACTTCTTGTCAATATAGGGGGTGCTGTTTCGCATTAGCATAATTTGCTCTACAGATTAAACTGCCTAGTACTCAATTCTTGCTCGTACAATATGCATATTATTATTATTATTGGATAGAAAACACTCTCTAGTTTCTATAGCCGTTGGAATTTTGTCTCTGAGTGAAACAGAACTCCTTCTACAGCACTTTTCATGACAGGGAGTCAGATTTCAGACATCTTGGCCCCTGATCCCAGGTCGGTTTAAAGGTCCCTGTAAATGCTATGGAGAAACAGACACTTCTTACGTCTTCCCCTGGGTGTCAGTACGTGGTGACGCTTTGAATGGAGTCGATTGCGCAATCAGGGCCTCTATAAATCACCAAATACCGGAAGTAACTTCCTTTTGCTGCCTGCGCCTGACGCACGAAGGACGTCGGACTCGCCTCCTTCCAACCTGTTGTTTAGCCAGTAATATTTCTCCGGTCATGTTTTTACTCGTTATAGGTGTTAAAAACATCATAAGGTAGTTAATTTGAACCGTTTTATAGCAATTTATATCCGTTTAGTGCGATTTTGAGGCATTGCTTTGTGGTGCACTTTGAAGCGCCGGGCACGTTTCGGGGTCCCGGTCGAACGTTAGTGGGCATTTCGACAGACAAGAGGACATTTTTCGACCAAAAGAAGATTAGACCCAAGAAAGGATTCATTGCCCAAGATTCTGATGGAAGAACAGCTCATAGTAAGAACAATTTATGATAAATCGTGTTTCTGTCGAAAAATGTTAAACGCTTATGCCGCCATTTTGTTAGGTGTAGCTTCGCTTGGCGCAACCTGTATTGAAAAGTAAGGATAATTTAAAAAATGTAATTCAGCGATTGTATTAAGAATTAAATTGTCTATCAATCGCTGTCCACCCTGTATTTTTTTGTCAAGTTTATGAGTATTTATGTATAAGACTAGATCACTGTCTAATATGGCGCACGACATTTTCTGACCAGCTGGGCTACTTTTCTCATTGTCTAACCATGATTTTGGTGGCTAAATATGCACATTTTCGAACAAACTCTATATGTATGTTGTAATATGATGTTACAGGAGTGTCATCTGAAGAATTCTGAGAAGGTTAGTGAAAAAATTAATACATTTTGGTGGTGATAATGCTTTCGCTCTCTTTGCCGTGAATCAATGCTGGGGTAATGTTTGCACATGTGCTATGGTAATATAACGATTTATTGTGTTTTCGCTGTAAGACACTTAGAAAATCTGAAATATTGTCTGGATTCACAGGATCTGTATCTTTCAATTAGTGTACGCTGTGTATTTTTACGAAATCTTTTATGATTAGTAATTAGGTAATACACGTTGCTCTGTATTTTTTCTAGTCGAGTTGTGATGGTGGGTGCAATTGTAAACTATGATTTATACCTGAAATATGCACATTTTTCTAACAAAACCTATCCTATACCATAAATATGTTATCAGACTGTCATCTGATGAGGTTTTTTCTTCAACTGAAATTTGGAGAAACTGGAGAGCAGATACTTCAACTCGACAGAGGTCAGAGTGAGGCTCTTCTCCCTGACCTGGTGGTTCTAATGACCTGGTGGTTCTAATGACCTGGTGGTAATAATGACCTGGTGGTTATAATGACCTGGTGGTTATAATGACCTGGTGGTTATAATGACCTGGTGGTTATAATGACCTGGTGGTTGGCATAACACAAGCAGAACCCGAGAACCCGAGAACAGACCATTAACATCCGCTAACCATGTGTATGTGACCATTATCATGAGTAAGGACGCACACCTGATTACACATATAGAAGTAGGACTAGTCTACCTGGTTACACATATAGAAGTAGGACTAGTCTACCTGGTTACACATATAGAGGTAGGACTAGTCTACCTGGTTACACATATAGAAGTAGGACTAGTCTACCTGGTTACACATATAGAAGTAGGACAGGTCTACCTGGTTACACATATAGAAGTAGGACTAGTCTACCTGGTTACACATATAGAAGTAGGACTAGTCTACCTGGTTACACATATAGAAGTAGGACTAGTCTACCTGGTTACACATATAGAAGTAGGACTAGTCTACCTGGTTACACATATAGAAGTAGGACTAGTCTACCTGGTTACACATATAGAAGTAGGACTAGTCTACCTGGTTACACATATAGAAGTAGGACTAGTCTACCTGGTTACACATATAGAAGTAGGACTAGTCTACCTGGTTACACATATAGAAGTAGGACTAGTCTACCTGGTTACACATATAGAAGTAGGACTAGTCTACCTGGTTACACATAGCAAACACAAACATCTGTCATCTCGAAATGTCCTAAAAAGGTTCTAAACGGGCCCCCTGGGTCTACACCTGGAGAGCAGATGGGCACATCTGCACCAGAGCTGAAATTTCAACTGGAGAGCAGATACTTCAACTCGACAGAGGTCAGAGTGAGGCTCTTCTCCCTGACCTGGTGGTTCTAATGACCTGGTGGTTCTAATGACCTGGTGGTAATAATGACCTGGTGGTTATAATGACCTGGTGGTTATAATGACCTGGTGGTTATAATGACCTGGTGGTTATAATGACCTGGTGGTTGGCATAACACAAGCAGAACCCGAGAACAGGATGGCCTCCACCACACAGCCTGATGACACTGCACCAGCCTACCAGTCTGCTCCAGCCCAGGTCAGAATACCAGTCTCCCAGTCTGCTCCAGCACAGGTCAGAATACCAGTCTCCCAGTCTGCTCCAGCACAGTGTGCTCCAGCCCAGGTCAAAATACCAGTCTCCCAGTCTGCTCCAGCACAGTGTGCTCCAGTCCAGGTCAGAATACCATGTGTTATATTCTTCAAGAATCAATGGCTATAAAATAAATAATTTTAAAGTCAAAATATGGATGTAGCAATTGCCGATTTCCCCTTTAACACCAAACATCAGTTCAACAACTGCAGAGTTTGTACCTCTGTTTTTAAGACAGTACTTACCAGTGGTAATCACGGCCCGGTTTCTCAAAACCATCTTATGGCTAAGTTCATCTTTAGAACCACTGGATGCCTTAAATTGCGTTTGGGAAATCGGGCCCAGATATCCAGTTTCTTCCTCCTCTTCTTCCGATGAGACCGTAATCCCCCCCTCCTCCGCTTTCACTTCAAAAACTGAATCCTCCTCATCTTTTACTGTAACACCCTCCTCCTCTTTCACTCTGAACGCCTCTTCTTTCACTGTAACGTCTTCCTCTTCTTTCACTGAAACGTCTTTCTCTTCTTCTTTCAGGGTAACAACCTCACCCTCTACTTGTTTTTGTATTGTAACATCCTTCTCTTCCTCCTCCTCTTTGATGAGAGCTTCTTTCTCCGTCCAACAGACCGTCTCTTCTTCAGCAGGAAGAGAGTAATTTAGTGAACTCATGGTCTGAGATGTTAGCTAGCTAGGCTAATGCTAACTTAACCAGCCCGCTAGCTGAATAATAACAACAACACCGTAAATATGAAATTAAATAGGATAACTAACTAACTAGACGACAGACAAGGGTTTAAAATACAGTGGATAATATACACTAAAGCGTCTAAAGAGCTTTATGGGTTCGGCTATTTTGGCTAGCAAGCTACCGAGATGGCTGACTAATTGTTGCTGCTGTTGAAAGAAACGTTCCGTCCACTAGATTATACGTCACACTAACAGCATTGTGTTCCGTCCACTAGATTATACGTCACACTAACAGCATTGCCTTAAAATCGCACAGCGCCATCTGCTGACTGGAGTGGGTAACGCTCAGTCTGAACCTCTGACTGCGATGGAGATGTGCGACTTTAAGACAATGACGCTAGTGTGACGTAAAATATATATTATAATGTTCAGACAAAAAGTTAGTTTAGGAAGCATGAGTTTTTACTTAACAGTGTAACAATACAGTGTGGTTAAATACTTAGTAACTTAGTTGTGTTCACGATCTGGTTCCCTATAAGCACAACCAGTTATGTTTTTGAATTATCACATATGTATTAATTTATTTCGGGATTCTGGGTAATCCACAGCAGATTTATGGAGAATTGCTGTGGGTGAGTTCAAAATTGAATAGTCCCGGGATAGAAATATATAAAGTTGACATTACATCATAAAATCCACCTTTTAAATCATACATTAGCAATTTATGTTTTAGTAATTATTGTTGTTGGTTTGGCGTTAAATAAGCCTCTCTTTATATGTTATTTGCCACATCTCAGTTTTCCATGTGGGTTTTATGCTAAAGTTCCCTCTTTCAAGTTGGTATCTAACTGGAAAATGCATCTTCTTTAGGAGCGCTATTTTTACCCTGTCGACTACTGATCATTTATCCACACTGTGTGTCTCATCAATGCAGGTAATTTATGACATATGTATAAAGTACATGTTTTATAAACTCATGAACACCAGCCAGTTTATTAGCCCGGTTTTGTTAGTTTAGGTGTATTATACTTCTTCGCCACCAGAGGGGGACATTGAGTCATTTTCTAGGTTAATTTGATATATTTTGATAGTAAAATGGATGACAGTTTATTCTGATGTAGTGAATATGAGACACATGGAAACAATTGATTCATTTATTATAGTAAATTAGGAATTAGTAGGAATTGTTAAATCCACTATATGATCACAATGACTTTGATAGACATTTCAATAGTTTTTTTGTTAGTATATTATAGGGCAGATTAATGTAGAATTGCTGTGGGAGTGCTATTTATATCCCGTCACTACTGATCATTCATCCATACTGTGTGTGTCCCATCATTGCAGCTTTGGAAATAAATGAACTATCCATCCATTGCTCCTTCCTGTGTTGACTCACTGACTTGAGAGACCAGGAAGGTCACACTAGCTCGATAGGTTGATATCTAGCTCAAGCTTCACCTCATGCTTTTCATTAACTGTGTGGTTGTGTTATCTAGTGGGAACCCGTTAGCACGGTAGGCTCTGGTGCCTTCTTGCCGTGGGCTCAAGACAACAGAGGAAATCAACCTGCTTGCTCCTTTTTGTTTTGTCAACTTTTCGATATGGATGTTATGTTTGATACCGGAGGTACGAGGCCTTGAAAGCGTTACAATTCAAAGCAGTGTGCTGATGCCTGTATCACTTTATCAGCAGCACGTCATCAATAACGTCTGAAGATTCATTTCATCGAACAACCACCTGATTGGTTTCGACACTGCTGGCGACAGCCAACTGACTGCTCTACAAATCACCTTACATCATAAATAACTACTCATTACTATTGAAGCAGTGTCACTTTATCAGCATTGATCAATGACTTCTGAAGGTTAATTTTCTCCCATCATTCTGTTTGTCTCTGATCTTTTGATCTGCAAACACGTTTAGGTTTTGTTAGTTGGCTAAATAGCTAACGTTAGCTGGTTGGCTACGCTGGTTAGGCTAATAGCTAGTTGGCTAAATAGCTAACGTTAGCTGGTTGGCTATGCTGGTTAGGCTAATAGCTAGTTGGCTAAATAGCTAACGTTAGCTGGTTGGCTACGCTGGTTAGGCTAATAGCTAGTTGGCTAAATAGCTAACGTTAGCTGGTTGGCTACGCTGGTTAGGCTAATAGCTAGTTGGCTAAATAGCTAACGTTAGCTGGCCGGCTAAGATTACTGCATATAGCTAACGTTAGCTGGCCGGCTAAGATAACTGCATATAGCTAACGTTAGCTGGCTGGCTAAGATAACTGCATATAGCTCATGTTAGCTGGCCGGCTAAGATAACTGCATATAGCTAATGTTAGCTGGCCGGCTAAGATAACTGCATATAGCTAACTTTAGCTGGCCGGCTAAGATAATTGCATATAGCTAATGTTAGCTGGCCGGCTAAGATAACTGCATATAGCTCATGTTAGCTGGCCGGGTAATGTAACTGCATATAGCTAACGTTAGCTGGCCGGCTAAGATAACTGCATATAGCTCATGTTAGCTGGCTGGCTAAGATAACTGCATATAGTTAACGTTAGCTGGCTGGCTAAGATAACATTCTTTGATATTTGGTTAGATGGCGTTTTGTATTTCCAAAACGTTGGTTTACTTTAAATCACTCAAGTCATGAGTGCAAACGATTAGTTTAATTTGAAGTTCTACATTTTGTTAGGATTTATGTTTATGCACCATAGCCTGTTAGCATATTGTTTGAAGATGAATATTGTTTTGTTACACACACACACACAAACAATACAGATGTGTGTAAGGACTGACCAACACAGGCCATAAAAGCTGTGGTCAGTCTGGAGAGGGGAGGGGTGCATCACTCTAGGCCAACCAGGGGGGTTGAGAGACTGTTCAGTACCATATTAGGGAATTGTTTGAGTGAAGAATCAAGGGGAGACACAAGACGGAGCTACTCTACCCAGCAACCAGATGTGGACAAAGAAAAGCGCCAAGGGGCTTGGACAAGTTCGGGTGCCCCCAAAAGCGGAGCAAGAGTATTAACCATGCTAAGCCTCTACTATGATAGGCCAACCTCACAAAGGAGGAGCAAGAGTATTAACCATGCTAAGCCTCTACTGTGATAGGCCAACCTCACAAAGGAGGAGCAAGAGTATTAACCATGCTAAGCCTCTACTATGATAGGCCAACCTCACAAAGGAGGAGCAAGAGTATTAACCATGCTAAACCTCTACTGTGATTGGCCAACGGGAAGAGTTGGAACTAAAATTGTCATAGTATAAAAACGACTATTACATTCCACAGTTCTCTGATCTACCCTGCGCGGAGATACAGTGAACCCGTATATACGAGAATTGCATTTACCGTTTGAGTTTAATTAAAATACTTAAAATATATTCGGTGACTCTGAATCACATTTTGTCCTGATGCCAGAAATCTCTTTACATTGAAGTTATTTCTGTTGTACTTAACATCATAGGTAATAGGCTGGTCCTCCATTTTACTTTACACCTGACTTTGGCATTCTTCTGAATTACGATTGGTTTAATGTAATAACTCCAAAAATAGAACAGTGAGGTGTAACTTTGCATTGGGAAAAATATTTTATTTAATCTTTTTATAAACAATATAAAACATACAAACGACAACATCATACAAACATTAACTACATCACACCTGCCCAGACCCACTAGAACACACCTCCGTCTCCATTAACTACATCACACCTGCCCAGACCCACTAGAACACACCCCCATCTCCATTAACTACATCACACCTGCCCAGACCCACTAGAACACACCTCCATCTCCATTAACTACATCACACCTGCCCAGACCCACTAGAACACACCTCCATCTCCATTAACTACATCACACCTGCCCAGACCCACTAGAACACACCTCCATCTCCATTAACTACATCACACCTGCCCAGACCCACTAGAACACACCTCCATCTCCCTTAACTACATCACACCTGTCCAGACCCACTAGAACACACCTCCATCTCCCTTAACTACATCACACCTGTCCAGACCCACTAGAACACACCTCCATCTCCATTAACTACATCACACCTGTCCAGACCCACTAGAACACACCTCCATCTCCATTAACTACATCACACCTGCCCAGACCCACTAGAACACACCTCCATCTCCCTTAACTACATCACACCTGTCCAGACCCACTAGAACACACCTCCATCTCCATTAACTACATCACACCTGTCCAGACCCACTAGAACACACCTCCATCTCCATTAACTACATCACACCTGCCCAGGCCCACTAGAACACACCTCCATCTCCATTAACTACATCACACCTGTCCAGACCCACTAGAACACACCTCCATCTCCATTAACTACATCACACCTGCCCAGACCCACTAGAACACACCTCCATCTCCATTAACTTCATCACACCTGACCCACTAGAACACACCCCCATCGTCATTAACTACATCACACCTGCCCAGACCCACTAGAACACACCTCCATCTCCATTAACTACATCACACCTGCCCAGACCCACTAGAACATACCTCCATCTCCATTAACTACATCACACCTGCCCAGACCCACTAGAACATACCTCCATCTCCATTAACTACATCACACCTGCCCAGACCCACTAGAACACACCTCCATCTCCATTAACTACATCACACCTGCCCAGACCCACTAGGACACACCTCCATCTCCATTAACTACATCACACCTGCCCAGACCCACTAGAACATACCTCCATCTCCATTAACTACATCACACCTGCCCAGACCCACTAGAACACACCTCCATCTCCATTAACTACATCACACCTGTCCAGACCCACTAGAACACACCTCCATCTCCATTAACTACATCACACCTGCCCAGACCCACTAGAACACACCTCCATCTCCAGTAACTACATCACACTTGCCCAGACCCACTAGAACACACCTCCATCTCCATTAACTACATCACACCTGCCCAGACCCACTAGAACACACCTCCATCTCCATTAACTACATCACACCTGCCCAGACCCACTAGGACACACCTCCATCTCCATTAAATACATCACACCTGCCCAGGCCCACTAGAACACACCTCCATCTCCATTAACTACATCACACCTGCCCAGACCCACTAGAACACACCTCCATCTCCATTAACTACATCACACCTGCCCAGACCCACTAGAACACACCCCCATCTCCATTAACTACATCACACCTGCCCAGACCCACTAGAACACACCTCCATCTCCATTAACTACATCACACCTGCCCAGACCCACTAGAACACACCTCCATCTCCATTAACTACATCACACCTGCCCAGACCAACTAGAACACACCTCCATCTCCATTAACTACATCACACCTGCCCAGACCCACTAGAACACACCTCCATCTCCATTACCTACATCACACCTGCCCAGACCCACTAGAACACACCTCCATCTCCATTAACTACATCACACCTGCCCAGACCCACTAGAACACACCTCCATCTCCATTAATTACATCACACCTGCCCAGACCCACTAGAACACACCTCCATCTCCATTAATTACATCACACCTGCCCAGACCCACTAGAACACACCTCCATCTCCATTAATTACATCACACCTGCCCAGACCCACTAGAACACACCTCCATCTCCATTAACTACATCACACCTGCCCAGACCCACTAGAAGACACCTCTATCTCCATTAACTACATCACACCTGCCCAGACCCACTAGAACACAGCCAGCGCATTCATCAGCACAATTTTATTTTTCTCCGTCACTTTCAACTTTTAGATAATAAAGCATTTGACCTTTCTATTGAATTAACAACAGAGGATTGGTTGATTTCCAGGTTTAATTAAGTATAATATTTTAGATGATTGATGAGAAAAGTATCGTCCAACTCTGGGGTATCTCACTGCACCCTCAAATGCCATGTTTTGAAATATACAGACAGACAGATTAAAAGTAATTTTACATTGTATAACTGTGCTTCTGACAGCCAACTTTCTAACTCCTCCCATAACTTTATGACATCATAACATTCCCAGAAGGATTATTGAGTCATTGTTAGTTTTACACTGAAGACATGACTCTGCCGTTGTGCTGTAGAATCCGTGAATTTTGTCTCTTGTATAATAAGGGACTATTATTTGTCCCAACATCACAGGCCACAGACTTTGATACAGTTAAATACTTACAAAAGTTTTTCCTCAGTTTGAAATCAACTGAGTTTTTTTTTTACACGTGCCAATGTAAATCCATTAAACGAGACAAGTTACCAGACAGGACATATTGCTAATGCTCTTCCCATTGATAACCTGAAGGACAATTAACTTGTGGGAGGTGGTCATGATGACGGGCCTATTGGATGACGTCGTATATCGGGATTCCCCAAAAAAGAAGACTCTCTGGATTGATCACTGGAGTCAGATGTGAAAGAGGAGGTTGATCATCAGGAGTCAGATGTGAAGGAGGAGGTTGATCATCAGTGAATGATTGTGGCTGGGCTGGTGTTTCCACTTCCAGCTTGGTCATATATTTTGATACATTGAATGTTGATATTGTGAACCTAAGTTATATATTTGTACCTCCTGTTTCATGAAGTGATGTCACTAACTACTGCCCCTATATACAGCTCATTTGGAAAGTATTCAGACCCCTTCACTTTTTCCACATTTTGTTACGTTATTGTAAAATGGATTAAATCAATAATTTACCCTCATCATTCTACACACAATACCACATAATGACATCACAATACCCCATAATGACAAAGCAAAAACAGGTTTTTATAAATTTTTCAAATGTATCAAATGTATTCAAATGTAACAACAACTGAAATATTACATTTACATACAGTACCAGTCAAAAGTTTGGACACACCTACTCATTCAAGGGTTTTTCTTTATTTTTACTATTTTCTACATTGGAGAATAATAATGAAGACATCAAAACTATGAAATAACACAAATGGAATCATGTAGTAACCAAAAAAGGGTTAATCAAATCAAAATATATTTATATTTGAGACTCTTCAAAGCAGTCACCCTTGGCATTATCTCAACCAGCTTCATGAGGTAGTCACCTAGAATTAATTTCAATTAACAGGTGTGCCTTGTTAAATGTTAATTTGTGGAATTTCTCTCCTTCTTTCCTTCTTTCCTTCATGTAGATGTATTGTTACACCATGTAGTTTAGACCTAGTCTGTTCATTATATACATCTACATGATGTATTATTACACCATGTAGGAGCAGTATAGACCTAGTCTGTTCATTATATACATCTACATGATGTATTGTTACACCGTGTAGGAGCAGTATGGACCTACAGTAGCTTGCTAATTATTTAGATTTAGTTTGACTTAATGAAACTGCCTTAAATATGCCGTGGTAAACATTCCTGTCGTTGTATGTCTCAATATAATAGTATTATTTAATTAAATCCATTTAAAATAATCTTTGTCTGAAAATAAAATATGATCCTCAACTGCGTTTCCCCTCCAGTCAGCAGACGGCGATGTGCGTCTTTCAGGCGACGCTGCCAGCGTGACGTATAATCTAGTGGACGGTTCTTCATAAACAGCTCGTCAACCACCTCGGTAGCTTGCATTCCAACATAGCCGAAAGATTCAAGCTATTTATACGCTTTCGGTGTATATTACCTACTGTGTTTTCGACACACTTAGGTCGTATCTACTTGTTAACCTATTTAATTTAATATTACGTTATTTTGTATTAGTCAGCTATAGTAGCTGGCTGGTTAAGTTAGCACTAGCCTAGTCGCTAATGATAGCTAGCTAGCTAACATCCCCGAACATGAGCTCCCTAAACTTCTCCCCTCTCGTTGAAGAAGAGGAGGTCTGCTGGACGGAGGAAGGAGGTCTGTGGCTGGACGTTGTCGTGAAAGAGGAGGAGGAAGAGGAGGCTGTTACAGTGAAAGAAGAGGTAGAGGATGGGGCTGTTACAGTGAAAGAAGAGGAAGACGCGTTCAGAGTGAAAGAGGAGGAGGAGGATGTTACAGTAAAAGAAGAGGAGGATGAGAAAGAGGAGGATGTAGTTTTTGGTGTGAAAGAAGAGGAGGTTGGAGATCCGTTTAACCCCAGTAAGTACCGTCTCTCCAGTCGTTGAACCAATATGCAGTAAAGGGGTTCTACACTTTAATGTTGTTCTGTAGGAATGGCTGAAGCTACACTGTAACGTGTAGAACATCAAGAGTGGACCATCAACAAAACGTTAACAATTGATCAAATGCATCTAATGACAATGCCTGAAATACTGTAGTCCTCAATATCTCCTATTAGATTAGCCCAATATGTAGTCTTAAAGGGGCAATCAGCAGCTGTTACATCCATTTTGGGACTTATACATTAATGATATGTACCCATTGTTTCTTGAAGAATTCCCTTATAAATGCCTCATGAGCTTAGTTCAACTGTCGTACCCCATCAGAACCCAAAATATAAGCATTTTTTTACTCCAATGTTTATCAGTAAATATTAACAAACACTGTATATCCTCAAAACATGGTTATAACTAGAATGTTGATATCATGAATAATTGCATTTCTCCAGCCCCATCCCTCAGCTTTTTACTGAAACAGGCAGGGAGTACGCTTTGTTATTGTTTCTACTGCTGATTGCTGCCCCCGTTACTCCTCAAGGTCCAAGGACTGTATGTTATTTTCAGAGGTAGACTGGCTCTGGCAGCTAAAATAGTCAAATATTCCATCTAAATGTGAATCGATTCTCAACGGGCAGGGTGTACGCTTTGTTATTGTTTCTACTGCTGATTCTCTGCCCCCGTTACTCCTCAAAATAATTTCACATAATACTTTCATATCACATAACAATTATTTCACACAATACTTTCATATCACATCAAAATAGGTAACCAGTCTGTATAGATAGATAGCTAAGTGAATTAAATATCATCAGCTGTCTAACGTCATATTAGCTAGCTATCTTGATGTATTTATCACTGTAAAAAAAGAAATTCCAAATGCATTTGTAGGTAGGTAGCTAACAGCCATTGAGGAGGGTGAAAGGATAGCAGCCCCAACTGTCAGTGAGAGAGGAGGCTATTCTGGATAGGGCAGGTACTTTTGTGTAGTTCCTGTCCCTAGAAGTGAGGACGGACATAATAGTAACATAATATTCAGTGTGGTGTAATTTGACTATAATGAAGTCTGTTTCTTGTGAGGTTTACTGTCCTCAGATAAAGAGCGCTATGAAAGCCAGTCTACATATGAAGAGGTCCCAATGAAGAGCAGTGGTTCTCAGTCCTGGGGACTCAGAGGCACATTGTTGTTTTTGCCTCAGCACTGCACAGCTGATTCAAATGATCAACTCATCACGCTTCAAGTGGTATTTATGTATTCATTTGTGATGCTGTCCTTGATATGATCCTGTTATTGTCACATGTACATATGTGTGCCCATGCATCTATCAATCCAATGTTATTATGATTTGTTATCAGGGATATTGTACTTTAGTAATCCACAATGACCTGGTGATGTAACAGTCTAATAATTACATTGTCTTCCATATTCCTACAGATACCTTGTAACTGGAGATTCCTTCAAAACGATTGCCTACAGTTACCGTGTAGGGCACTGCAAGGTTGGGTGACCAGGATCATCTGTGACTGCCTCCTGGAGGAATTCAGATGTGTGAAGGCTACCTGTGTCCTGCGTAACTTCATGAGGATGGACACGAGGACCAGGAGGGGATCTGCAGCTCGCCGCCGTGTCCCAGAGGAGGAGTCTGCTGCTCTGCAGGATGTTTCAAGGATGGGGTCTAACAACGCAGCAAGAGAGGCAATCCGTGTGCAGGAGATCTTCACCTCCTACTTCTTCAAAGAGGGTGCTGTTCCCTGGCAACACCATAGACTACACTATGCTCAACCAAAGGCTCTTTTAAGAGCCATTCACATTGCAATAGGAGTATTCTTCCATTTACTTAGCTATGTCAACTGCAGTTATTCAATTCATAGTTTCTCTCCCTTTGATTTCTACTTCTCAGGTGAGGGTGTAATGTCTGTGCAAAAACAAAACAGGCTATTTTAAATCACCCATATTGAAAAAATGTAGAACAATTAGACACCCTATAACCCACACCTACACACTCATGTATCAATCTGATTGATGGATTGTGTTGTGCAGTAAGCAGGCTCAGGTGTATAACTGTGGCTCCTTCCACCTTCAAAGAATAGGCAAGAGGGCCAACCATGGAGAATAGTAAGACACTTCATTATTTCTATAACTACGCTATATTGTTTGTCCTTGTGGGTCCATTCATGTTTTTCAGCATAAAGTACTCTGCAGCCACTTAGTGTGGTGTGGACACCAGGTGAGGCCACACACAGATTCCTGTTGAACACTGTGGCTTTAACTACCTTATTTTCTCAATAACAGTCTCTCTCCTTCACTTCATCCCTCTCTCCCCTTCTCCCTAAATCCTCAAGGTTATATCAGCTGTGTCGGTGAACCCCTCCTGCATCTGAACTGGCTACATAGAGGGCACAGCATGGTCAGAGGTGAGAGGTCACTTGGTCAGGTCAACAGGAAGTATTATTAAAGAGATGCTTTACATTGAAATACAGACAGAGATGCAGTAGTCCCAGAGTTAATGATCCCAGGTCAGTTTATATTATACAGGAAGTATTATTAAAGAGATGCTTTACATTGAAATACAGACAGAGGTGCAGTAGTCCCAGAGTTAATGATCCCAGGTCAGTTTATATTACACAGGAAGTATTATTAAAGAGTTGCTTTACATTGAAATACAGAGAGATGCAGTAGTCCCAGAGTTAATGATCCAAGGTCAGTTTTGCATTTCACCTCCTGATTGATGACTAACAATGTTAGAATAAAAAATAAAAACACAAGGTTTAAACATGCTCTCTCTCTCCATCTGTCTCTCGTCTGCAGATATGTTTTCATGTGAGAGGATGCCAACCCCTAGTCCCATCATCGCCACCTCACCTGCTTTTAAGATCACCTTTGGGCCAACTAGAGACACTGCTATGTAATTGTGATGAACTGAGAGAATATTTATGTAGCACTGTGATTCATTAATCATGTGCTGCCTTCCCTGCTCCTATGTGCTTACCTCTTTCCCTTTCTGTCTTTTACACCTCTCTCACCTCCTCTTTCTTCCTCTGTTTTTATAATTCACAACAGATTGAAGGACAGATTGAACTTGTATTTATAACACTTGGATAATGAGCTTTTCAATAAAGCGTTTCACATTCTCTACTGGTTGAAATGAAGTGTAATGTGATGAAATACTCCACCTATCCTGTGTTTATCAGATCAATGCAGATGAAGGGCATTAGATGTTGAGATGAACCGGTGTTGGAGTATTTACATGATGCATAGGAAGTGTAGTGTTCTGGTTTTTAACATTATATTTCTGTATATATGAATTAACTAGTTAAATCCTGTTTCTAGTCTATTAGTTACAATGTGTAACCATTGATGTCCCAGGACCAAGATTGATAAACACTGTTGAAGTGTATAATTGTAATACATACATGCAGACACAGTGTCATTCAAAGACTGGAATTTGATACTCCTGGTATTGGATATGACTGAATAATCATCTCAAAGACATTCATACCTAAACTGCACCTTTATTTGCCAAGGTAGAGTACATGATCAGTGAATATATTAAATGTACAGGCTACAATGTGGGGATCTCATGCATGGTAATAACTACATGTATATAAGACTTGCATCCTTGGCACAACATGATATTATATTCTACTCAATCCATAGGCTTCATTAATGTCATTCAGGCTGTTTTGAAGTTGATACAACTGGCTATGATAGCTGAGGTTCATAGCTAGGTTCTGAACTAATATGTATACCAAACGTTTGGGTCCATACACAGATCGGCTAGATAGCTAGCTACACATCCATGGGCATACAGGGATTTTAATCATCCACTGCACAATAAGCAAGAACATAGCTAGCTACGTGATTTCATCTACCTGCATGGTAAATATCAGCAAGGCAAGCTTACAAAATTGTACATTCAATTTGCAGTAAATTCTTCAGCTAGCTAGATTCTATACATCCACTGTTTCCCAAAACGACAGCCTGGTTTGATGGTTGTTTCAGGAGTCCCTAAAACAACCAGAATTACAATTTCATACTCATGTCACAACACCCATAAAGCTAGCCAGCTAGCTGGCTAATGTTAGCTAGGCAGCTAGCTGGCTAATGTTAGCTAGTCAGCTAGCTGGCTAATGTTAGCTAGTCAGCTATCTGGCTAATGTTAGCTAGTCAGCTAGTTGGCTAATGTTAGCTAGTCAGCTATCTTGCTAAATCACGATTTTCGTAAATGAACTATGATAAAGAAAATGCATAATCGTTTGTCTCTACATGAACTAACATTCCTGTCAACTGTACATGTTTTTTGCATGATTAGTTATGACGTTATAATGGTATTCTGACCTGGGCTGGAGCAGACTGGGAGGCTGGTATTCTGACCTGGGCTGGAGCACACTGTGTTGGAGCAGACTGGTAGGCTGGTGCAGTGTCATCAGGCTGTGTGGTGGAGGCCATCCTGTTCTCGGGTTCTGCTTGTGTTATGCCAACCACCAGGTCATTATTACCACCGGGTCATTAGAACCACCAGGTCAGGGAGAAGAGCCTCACTCTGACCTCTGTCGAGTTGAAGTATCTGCTCTCCAGTTGAAATTTCAGCTCTGGTGCAGATGTGCCCATCTGCTCTCCAGGTGTAGACCCAGGGGGCCCGTTTAGAACCTTTTTAGGACATTTCGAGATGACAGATGTTTGTGTTTGGTCTATTAATGTACCTGTGAGTTGACATTTTTATCATTTTTGCATTTTTGACAAAATTAGACTCCTTTAAAGTGCCAGTTTTTCGCTCAGGTAGGGTATCAGCCTGAGCTATTTAAAAACACGTTTTCAACATTTCAAGATAGTAGTTAGTTTAGTTTGATGTAAATAAAGATAGCTGAGAAGTGGGACTCTGTCATTGTTTCTGACAAGATCTCTCATTGATCTCGGGTTCAGCCACCAGGGGGCACCAAACCTCTTTGAAAAGTTCATGTGAATAGTTACCACTTCTCAGGAGATGATAGACTTAGCCTTTCAAATGTTTTGTAATGATGGGATGGCTATTGAACAGAACTTTAAAACCTGGTTTTCTTGTATGTACCAGTTCATGAAATCACACATTTGACCTTTATGCTCACTGAGTCTGTACATAGTCAAAGCTTTCCTTAAGTTTGGGTCAGTCACAGTGGTCAGGTATTCTGCCCTTTCTCCGCCTCTCTCCCTTTTCACTCCCTCTCTCCTCCCCTTTCCCTTTTCACTCCCCTCTCTCCGCCTCTCTCCCTTTTCACTCCCTCTCTCCGCCTCTCTCCCTTTTCACTCCCCTCCGCCTCTATCCCTTTTCACTCCCTCTCTCCGCCTCTCTCCCTTTTCACTCCCTCTCTCCGCCTCTCTCCCTTTTCACTCCCTCTCTCCCTTTTCACTCCCCTCTCTCCGCCTCTCTCCCTTTTCACTCCCTCTCTCCGCCTCTCTCCCTTTTCACTCCCCTCCGCCTCTCTCCCTTTTCACTCCCTCTCTCCGCCTCTCTCCCTTTTCACTCCCTCTCTCCGCCTCTCTCCCTTTTCACTCCCTCTCTCTGCCTCTCTCCCTTTTCACTCCCTCTCTCCGCCTCTCTCCCTTTTCACCCTCTCTCTCCTCCTCTCTCCCTTTTCACTCCCTCTCTCCGCCTCTCTCCCTATTCACTCCTTCTCCCCGCCTCTCTCCCTTTTCACTCCCTCTCTCCGCCTCTCTCCCTTTTCACTACCTCTCTCCGCCTCTCTCCCTTTTCAACCCCCCTCTCCGCCTCTCTCCCTTTTCACTCCCTCTCCCTCTCTAAGAACTTCCCATTTGAATCAATAAGGATTGCAGTTGTGGGTGACTATCTGGGTGGAGCAGACTGGGAGGCTGGTATTCTGACCTGTGCTGGAGCAGACTGAGAGGCTGGTATTCTGACCTGTGCTGGAGCAGACTGGGAGGCTGGTATTCTAACCTGGGCTGGAGCACACTGTGTTGGAGCAGACTGAGAGGCTGGTATTCTGACCTGGGCTGGAGCACACTGGGAGGCTGGTATTCTGACCTGGGCTGGAGCAGACTGAGAGGATGGTATTCTGACCTGGGCTGGAGCACACTGTGTTGGAGCAGACTGGGAGGCTGGTATTCTGACCTGGGCTGGAGCACACTGTGTTGGAGCAGACTGGGAGGCTGGTATTCTGACCTGGGCTGGAGCAGACTGGGAGGCTGGTATTCTGACCTGTGCTGGAGCAGACTGGGAGGCTGGTATTCTGACCTGGGCTGGAGCAGACTGAGAGGCTGGTATTCTGACCTGGGCTGGAGCACACTGTGTTGGAGCAGACTGGGAGGCTGGTATTCTGACCTGGGCTGGAGCAGACTGGGAGGCTCGTATTCTGACCTGGGCTGGAGCACACTGTGCTGGAGCAGACTGAGAGGCTGGTAAGTTGACCTGGGCTAGAGCAGACTGGGAGGCTGGTATTCTGACCTCGGCTGGAGCAGACTGGGAGGCTGGTATTCTGACCTGGGCTGGAGCAGACTGGGAGGCTGGTATTCTGACCTGGGCTGGAGCAGACTGGGAGGCTGGTTTTCTGACCTGGGCTGGAGCACACTGTGTTGGAGCAGACTGGGAGGCTGGTATTCTGACCTGTGCTGGAGCAGACTGATAGGCTGGTATTCTAACCTGGGCTGGAGCAGACTGGGAGGCTGGTATTCTGACCTGGGCTGGAGCAGACTGAGAGGCTGGTATTCTGACCTGGGCTGGAGCACACTGTGTTGGAGCAGACTGGGAGGCTGGTATTCTGACCTGGGCTGGAGCAGACTGGGAGGCTGGTATTCTGACCTGTGCTGGAGCAGACTGGGAGGCTGGTATTCTGACCTGGGCTGGAGCAGACTGAGAGGCTGGTATTCTGACCTGGGCTGGAGCACACTGTGTTGGAGCAGACTGGGAGGCTGGTATTCTGACCTGGGCTGGAGCAGACTGGGAGGCTCGTATTCTGACCTGGGCTGGAGCACACTGTGCTGGAGCAGACTGAGAGGCTGGTAAGTTGACCTGGGCTAGAGCAGACTGGGAGGCTGGTATTCTGACCTCGGCTGGAGCAGACTGGGAGGCTGGTATTCTGACCTGGGCTGGAGCAGACTGGGAGGCTGGTATTCTGACCTGGGCTGGAGCAGACTGGGAGGCTGGTTTTCTGACCTGGGCTGGAGCACACTGTGTTGGAGCAGACTGGGAGGCTGGTATTCTGACCTGTGCTGGAGCAGACTGACAGGCTGGTATTCTAACCTGGGCTGGAGCAGACTGGGAGGCTGGTATTCTGACCTGGGCTGGAGCAGACTGGGAGGCTGGTTTTCTGACCTGGGCTGGATCAGACTGGTAGGTTGGTGTTCTGACCTGGGCTGGAGCAGACTGGGAGGCTGGTTATCTGACCTGGGCTGGAGCACACTGTTCTGGAGCAGACTGGGAGACTGGTATTCTGACCTGTGCTGGAGCACACTGGGAGACTGGTATTTTGACCTGGGCTGGAGCACACTGTGTTGGAGCAGACTGAGAGGCTGGTTGACTGACCTGGGCTGGAGCAGACTGAGAGGCTGGTTGGCTGACCTGGGCTGGAGCACACTGTGCTGGAGCAGACTGGGAGACTGGTATTCTGACCTGTGCTGGAGCAGACTGGGAGACTGGTATTCTGACCTGGGCTGGAGCAGACTGGGAGACTGGTATTCTGACCTGGGCTGGAGCAGACTGGTAGGCTGGTGCAGTGTCATCAGGCTGTGTGGTGGAGGCCATCCTGTTCTCGGGTTCTGCTTGCGTTATGCCAACCACCAGGTCATTAGAACCACCAGGTCATTAGAACCACCAGGTCATTAGAACCACCAGGTCATTAGAACCACCAGGTCATTAGAACCACCAGGTCAGGGAGAAAAGACTAACCTTGTCGCTCAGGTAGGGTATCAGCCTGAGCTATTTAAAAACACTTTTTCAACATTTCAAGATAGCAGTTAGTTTAGTTTGATGTAAATCAAGATAGCTGAGAAGTGGGACTCTGTCATTGTTTCTGACAAGATCTCTCATTGATCTCGGGTTCAGCCACCAGGGGGCACCAAACCTCTTTGAAAAGTTCATGTGAATAGTTACCACTTCTCAGGAGATGATAGACTTAGCCTTTCAAATGTTTTGTAATGATGGGATGGCTATTGAACAGAACTTTAAAACCTGGTTTTCTTGTATGTACCAGTTCATGAAATCACACATTTGACATTTATGCTCACTGAGTCTGTACATAGTCAAAGCTTTCCTTAAGTTTGGGTCAGTCACAGTGGTCAGGTATTCTGCCCTTTCTCCGCCTCTCTCCCTTTTCACTCCCCTCTCTCCCTTTTCACTCCCTCTCTCTGCCTCTCTCCCTTTTCACTCCCTCTCTCCGCCTCTCTCCCTTTTCACTCCCTCTCTCCGCCTCTCCCCCTTTTCACTCCCTCTCTCCGCCTCTCTCCCTTTTCACTCCCCTCTCTCCGCCTCTCTCCCTTTTCACTCCCCCTCTCCGCCTATCTCCCTTTTCACTCCCCCTCTCCGCCTCTCACCCTTTTCACTCCCTCCCTCTCCGCCTCTCTCCCTTTTCACTCCCTCTCTCTCCCTTTTCACTCCCTCTCTCTCCCTTTTCACTCTCTCTCTCCCTTTTCACTCCCTCTCTCCCTTTTCACTCCCCTCTCTCTGCCTCTCTCCCTTTTCACTCCCCTCTCTCCGCCTCTCTCCCTTTTCACTCCCCTCCCTCCGCCTCTCTCCCTTTTCACTCCCCTCTCTCCGCCTCTCTCCCTTTTCACTCCCTCTCCCTCTCTAAGAACATCCCATTTGAATCAATAAGGATTGCAGTTGTGGGTGACTATCTGGGTGGAGCAGACTGGGAGGCTGGTATTCTGACCTGGGCTGGAGCAGACTGGGAGGCTGGTATCTGGACCTGGGCTGGAGCAGACTGGGAGGCTGGTATTCTGACCTGGGCTGGAGAAGACTGGGAGACTGGTTTTCTGACCTGGGCTGGAGCAGACTGGGAGGCTGGTATTCTGACCTGGGCTGGAGCACACTGTGCTGGAGCAGACTGGGAGACTGGTATTCTGACCTGTGCTGGAGCAGACTGGGAGACTGGTATTTTGACCTGGGCTGGAGCACACTGTGTTGGAGCAGACTGAGAGGCTGGTTGGCTGACCTGGGCTGGAGCACACTGTGCTGGAGCAGACTGGGAGACTGGTATTCTGACCTGTGCTGTAGCAGACTGGGAGACTGGTATTCTGACCTGGGCTGGAGCAGACTGGGAGGCTGGTATTCTGACCTGGGCTGGAGCAGACTGGGAGGCTGGTATTCTGACCTGGGCTGGAGCACACTGTGTTGGAGCAGACTGAGAGACTGGTATTCTGACCTGTGCTGGAGCAGACTGGGAGACTGGTATCTGGACCTGGGCTGGAGCAGACTGGGAGGCTGGTATCTGGACCTGGGCTGGAGCAGACTGGGAGGCTGGTATTCTGACCTGGGCTGGAGAAGACTGGGAGACTGGTATTCTGACCTGGGCTGGAGCAGACTGGCAGGCTGGTGCAGTGTCATCAGGCTGTGTGGTGGAGGCCATCCTGTTCTCGGGTTCTGCTTGTGTTATGCCAAGCTGGTGGACATGTTCTCTAGATGCAGAGGACATAATGACTCGCTGCCGGTTGAGGAAGTCAATGTATCTCTCTCTTTGTTCTAGCTCCTTTCTTGTTGTCCTCAGATGGTCTCTGATGTCATCATTTGTCCGACTCAGTTTGTCCATTCTGCTTTCTAATTTAGCAGTTTGGAAAAACTATCTCAAAAGGTCACTAACTCAAACATAGAACGCCCGTCCCAAATGGTTCCCAAGGTCATTGTTCTGTTAAAGGTCAGAGGCTCATCAGGGTGATTCATTTCACACCTCTGAGTGGGGTTTTTAGGGAGGCGAAGTTAAGGACAAATTCTTATTTTCAATGATGGACTAAGAACAGTGGGTTAACTGTCTCTCTGTCTGTCTGTCTGTCTGTCTGTCTGTCTGTCTGTCTGTCTGTCTGTCTGTCTGTCTGTCTGTCTGTCTGTCTGTCTGTCTGTCTGTCTGTCTGTCTGTCTGTCTGTCTGTCTGTCTGTCTCTCTGTCTCTCTCTCTCTCACATTCTCTCTCTCTCTCTCTTTCTCTACGATTAGGTATTCTGCCACTGTGTACTCAAAGTTTAGGGCCAAATATCATTCTAGTTTGCTCTGTTTTTTTGTTAATTCTTTCCAATGTGTCGAGTAATTATCTTTTTGTTTTCTCATGATTTGGTTGCGTCTAATTGTGCTGTTGTCCAGGGGCTCTGTGGGGTGTGTTTATGTTTGTGAACAGAGCACAATGACCAGCTTGCTTAGGGGACTCTTCTCCAGGTTCATCTCTCTGTAGGTGATGGCTTTGTTAATGGCCCATACCCTCCCCATCACCAATCAGCCCTGCCATTGTTTGTATTCATACGGTTTTGTAAAGAATGGCTTCTTGTCTGTTAGGTTGTATTCCACTGGGAAAGTGATTACAGTTTTCTCAGTGACTTTGGTGCATTTCTTAGATCAAAAGTGCAATTCTTGATACTACTTGTACAAATTCCAAATCATCTAGTCACTTGTGCACATCATTAAAGCAATTTCTTATTCCTTTGAACAAATTGCAATTGATAATGTACAAGTGTCAGCTTTTTTCCACATTATCAATTGCTCACGTCATGTTGATCAAAATATAGTAGATGGTTCGCTGTTGAATAGTCTTACCCCTCAAAACATCTAGGCATTAGTTCCTTGCATAAGCCATTACATGCAAAATTGTTGAACTATTTGTCATAAACTGTCAACCTCTCTCCGCCTCTCTCCCTTTTCACTCCCCTCTCTCCCTTTTCACTCCCCTCTCTCCCTTTTCACTCCCCTCTCTCCCTTTTCACTCCCTCTCTCCGCCTCTCTCCCTTTTCACTCCCTCTCTCCGCCTCTCTCCCTTTTCACTCCCTCTCTCCGCCTCTCTCCCTTTTCACTCCCTCTCTCCTCCTCTCTCCCTTTTCACTCCCTCTCTCCTCCTCTCTCCCTTTTCACTCCCCTCTCTCCGCCTCTCTCCCTTTTCACTGCCTCTCTCCGCCTCTCTCCCTTTTCTCTCCCTCTTTCCGCCTCTCTCCCTTTTCACTCCCCACTCTCCGCCTCTCTCCCTTTTCACTCCCCTCTCTCCCTTTTCACTCCCCTCTCTCCGCCTCTCTCCCTTTCTCCGCCTCTCTCCCTTTTCACTCCCTCTCTCCGCCTCTCTCCCTTTTCACTCCCTCTCTCCGCCTCTCTCCCTTTTCACTCCCTCTCTCCGCCTCTCTCCCTTTTCACTCCCCTCTCTCCGCCTCTCTCCCTTTTCACTCCCTCTCTCCGCCTCTCTCCCTTTTCACTCCCTCTCTCCACCTCTCTCCCTTTTCACTCCCTCTCTCCGCCTCTCTCCCTTTTCACTCCCTCTCTCCGCCTCTCTCCCTTTTCACTCCCTCTCTCGGCCTCTCTCCCTTTTCACTCCCTCTCTCCGCCTCTCTCCCTTTTCACTCCCTCTCCCCGCCTCTCTCCCTTTTCACCCCCTCTCTCCGCCTCTCTCCCTTTTCACTCCCTCTCTCCGCCTCTCTCCCTTTTCACTCCCCCTCTCCGCCTCTCTCCCTTTTCACTCCCTCTCTCTCCCTTTTCACTCCCTCTCTCTCCCTTTTCACTCCGCCTCTCTCCCTTTTCACTCCCCTCTCTCCGCCTCTCTCCCTTTTCACTCCCCTCTCTCTGCCTCTCTACCTTTTCACTCCCTCTCCCTCCCTAAGAACTTCCCATTTGAATCAATAAGGATTGCAGTTGTGGGTGACTATCTGGGTGGAGCAGACTGGGAGGCTGGTATTCTGACCTGGGCTGGAGCAGACTGGGAGGCTGGTATTCTGACCTGGGCTGGAGCACACTGTGTTGGAGCAGACTGGTAGGCTGGTGCAGTGTCATCAGGCTGTGTGGTGGAGGCCATCCTGTTCTCGGGTTCTGCTTGTGTTATGCCAACCACCAGGTCATTATTACCACCAGGTCATTATTACCACCAGGTCATTATTACCACCAGGTCATTATTACCACCAGGTCATTAGAACCACCAGGTCATTAGAACCACCAGGTCATTAGAACCACCAGGTCTAATGATTTAAAACGTGGATTTTGTGATGTAATGTCAACTTTATATATTTCTATCCCGGGACTATTCAATTTTGAACTCACCCACAGCAATTCTCCATAAATCTGCTGTGGATTACCCAGAATCCCGAAATAAATTAATACATATGTGATAATTCAAAAACATAACTGGTTGTGCTTATAGGGAACCAGATCGTGAACATAACTAAGTTACTAAGTCTTTAACCACACTGTATTGTTACTGGTGAGTAAAAACTCATGCTTCCTACACTAACTTTTTGTCTGAACATTATAATATATATTTTACGTCACACTAGCGTCATTGTCTTAAAGTCGCACATCTTCATCGCAGAGGTTCAGACTGAGCGTTACCCACTCCAGTCAGCAGTTGGCGGTGTGCGATTTTAAGGCAATGCTGTTAGTGTGACGTATAATCTAGTGGACGGAACGCAATGCTGTTAGTGTGACGTATAATCTAGGGGACGGAACGCTTCTTTCAGCAGCAGCAACAGTTAGTCCGCCACCTCGGTAGCTTGCTAGCCAAAATAGCCGAACCCATAAAGCTCTTTAGACGATTTAGTGTATTTTAGCCACTGTATTTTAAACCCTTGTCTGTCGTCTAGTTAGTTAGTTATCCTATTCCATTTCATATTTACGGTGTTGTTGTTATTATTCAGCTAGCGGGCTGGTTAAGTTAGCATTAGCCTAGCTAGCTAACATCTCCGACCATGAGTTCACTAAATTACTCTCTTCCTGCTGAAGAAGAGACGGTCTGTTGGACGGAGAAAGAAGCTCTCATCAAAGAGGAGGAGGAAGAGAAGGATGTTACAATACAAAAACAAGTAGAGGGTGAGGTTGTTACCCTGAAAGAAGAAGAGAAAGACGTTTCAGTGAAAGAAGAGGAAGACGTTACAGTGAAAGAAGAGGCGTTCAGAGTGAAAGAGGAGGAGGGTGTTACAGTAAAAGATGAGGTTTCAGTTTTTGAAGTGAAAGCGGAGGAGGGGGAGAATACGGTCAAATCGGAAGAAGAGGAGGAAGAAACTGGATATCTGGGCTCGATTTCCCAAACGCAATTTAAGGCATCCAGTGGTTCTAAAGATGAACTTAGCCATAAGATGGTTTTGAGAAACCGGGCCGTGATTACCACTGGTAAGTACTGTCTTAAATACAGAGGTACAAACTCTGCAGTTGTTGAACTGATGTTTGGTGTTAAAAGGGAAATCTGCAATTGCTACATCCATATTTTGACTTTTAAATTATTTATTTATAGCCATTGATTCTTGGAGAATATAACACATGCCTCATGAGCTTAGTTCAACTGTCGTACCCCATCAGAACCCCAAATAAGCTTTTTTTACTCCAATGTTTAGAAACAATGTAAATCAACACTGTATAGCCTCAACATGGTTAAAACTATAATGTTGATATCATGGATGGTCAGTCCTTGCATCCATAGGTCTGTCTATGAATTTGAGAGTAGTTAAATGTCTCCAGGCCCATCATCATCTTATTACCAAAACAGTGGTGGAATGACTGCTTTGTTATTGTTTCAACTTCAGATTGGTTGATTGATGTGTGGCTTTTTTAAAGGGACAACCTAGTATTTAAACAGGAACAAAATGGCTCCCCAGAGACTTGGTTTGGTAAACAGCTGAGGGATGGGGGCTGGAGAAATGTAACCACTCTCAAATTCATAGAGAAAGCCATTGTAGCAACCGTAACCCAACACCTAGCGACCTCGTCAAGAAGTTCAGACATCTTGGCATAACAGTTATAAGGTGTTGGCTTGACAGTCGCTGGACCCAGGTTTGAGTTCAGCTCAGGGCAACCCCCTGAATTCACTACACTATGAATACAACGACTGGCCATCCATGATGTCATAATGATAGTTTAACCAGGTTTCTAGGCTATATAGTATATTCTAGAATTCATCCATGATGTCATAATGATAGTTTAACCAGGTTTCTAGGCTATATATTATATTCTAGAATTCATCCTTGATGTCATAATGATAGTTTAACCAGGTTTCTAGGCTATATAGTATATTCTAGAATTCATCCATGATGTCATAATGATAGTTTAACCAGGTTTCTAGGATATATAGTATATTCTAGAATTCATCCGTGATGTCATAATGATAGTTTAACCAGGTTTCTAGTATATATAGTATATTCTAGAATTCATCCATGATGTCATAATGATAGTTTAACCAGGTTTCTAGGATATATAGTATATTCTAGAATTCATCCATGATGTCATAATGATAGTTTAACCAGGTTTCTAGGATATATAGTATATTCTAGAATTCATCCGTGATGTCATAATGATAGTTTAACCAGGTTACTAGGATATATAGTATATTCTAGAATTGCCAGTGAAGATTTCCTGTGGAGGTCAAATTGTTAGAGCTGTTGATAAGTCATTGTATAATATTCACCCAATTTATTTTCATGCCATTACATCAATAACGCCCAACCAGAAGAGAATAAACTCTTCCCGATCCACCTCCTCCTGCCGGCCTTCATACATTCTGACGTTGCTGGTAATCGGCTACACAAGCAGTCAGCAACCTACATTTGGAGTGCAAATGTATCTTACCATTTATACTGATCTGGTGCCAGTTATGATTTTCATATGTTCATTTTACTGGAACAGTTTAATTTAATTTATAATAGTATCTCAAAATCATTGTCTGTGATTAATCTACATTCTATCTAAATGAAAATTATACAAATCTAAAAGTAACTTTTATTGCCATTGCCAACTATGTAAAAATAGCCTACAAATAAAAGCATTGCAAATAAATGTCCTATAAATCGCATGGCCTGTCTAAAACAGACTTGAAACATTGTATAAAATATTCTGGGCCCTCAGTTTCCCGTGCCTGTGAGTTCTCGACCGACACAGCTGTAGGCTATTTGTGAAAGGGATAAGAAGTAATCAAAATGTTCCCTTTCGTGTCGAGTGGTTATCGAAAGGAATAGAGCTGGAAATATTTTTCAAATACTTTGAGGAGTTATTCTCATTTGCAATTGATTTTGATTAGACTTTGTTTACTTGCTGTTAGAGGTGCTTTGAGAAGCTCCACAACTCATTAGTGGTTCAGCGTTAAGACAATCAGAAATACTATCAGACATCCCCAAATGGGCACATTTATAGATCTACATTTGTGCTCAGGACAGGTAGACTAGTCCTACTTCTATATGTGTAACCAGGTAGACTAGTCCTACTTCTATATGTGTAACCAGGTAGACTAGTCCTACTTCTATATGTGTTGTCGGGTAGACTAGTCCTACTTCTATATGTGTAACCAGGTAGACTAGTCCTACTTCTATATGTGTTGTCGGGTAGACCAGTCCTACTACTATATGTGTTGTCAGGTAGACTAGTCCTACTTCTATATGTGTTGTCAGGTAGACTAGTCCTCCTGCTATATGTGTAACCAGGTAGACTAGTCCTACTTCTATATGTGTAACTAGGTAGACTAGTCCTACTTCTATATGTGTAACCAGGTAGACTAGTCCTACTACTATATGTGTAACCAGGTAGACTAGTCCTCCTGCTATATGTGTAACCAGGTAGACTAGTCCTCCTGCTATATGTGTAACAAGGTAGACTAGTCCTACTTCTATATGTGTTGTCAGGTAGACTAGTCCTAACTCTATATGTGTTGTCAGGTAGACTAGTCCTACTACTATATGTGTAACCAGGTAGACTAGTCCTACTTCTATATGTGTTGTCAGGTAGACTAGTCCTCCTGCTATATGTGTAACCAGGTAGACTAGTCCTACTTCTATATGTGTTGTCAGGTAGACTAGTCCTCCTGCTATATGTGTAACCAGGTAGACTAGTCCTACTTCTATATGTGTAACTAGGTAGACTAGTCCTACTTCTATATGTGTAACCAGGTAGACTAGTCCTACTACTATATGTGTAACCAGGTAGACTAGTCCTACTTCTATATGTGTAACCAGGTAGACTAGTCCTACTACTATATGTGTAACCAGGTAGACTAGTTCTACTACTATATGAGTAATCAGGTAGACTAGTCCTACTACTATATGAGTAATCAGGTGTGTGTCCTTACTCAACATTGACAGGAGTGTTTCCAACAAAAGACAATGAATAAATTTACAAAACTGACGCATTTTGCGGGGTCAGGTCTGGGTGGTCTGCCAGGTGCCGTTTCATTTAGTATCCGTTTGAGTCGGCTTTGGGGAATGATTGTATTTCCCCATAGTATGTTGTACCTCAAGTTGACCGACTGAAAGGGAGCATAACTTTATGACTATAATTACTGTTCCCTGAAGGAGGGATACGAGGTACAACACCTGTTTGGCCCCGCCCCTTCCTGGGTCGGTGAAGAGCGGTATTGACTTGAATATTACCTAAGGCTCGTATTTCTGTGTTTATTATAATTAAGTCTATGATTTGATATTTGATAGAGCAGTCTGACTGAGTGGTGGTAGGCAGCAGCAGGCTCGTAAGCATTCATTCAAACATTCATTCAAGCAGCACATTCCTGCGTTTGCCAGCAGCTCTTCGCAATAATTGAAGCACAGCTCTGTTTATGACTTCAAGCCTATCAACTCCCAAGATTAGGCTGGAAATAACAAAGTGCCTATAAGAACATCCAATAGTCAAAGATATATGAAATACAAATGGTATAGAGGGAAATAGTTCTATAATTCCAATAATAACTACAACCTAAAACGTCTTATCTGGGAATATTGAAGACTCATGTTAAAAGGAACCACCAGCTTTCATATGTTCTCATGTTCTGAGCAAGGAACTCAAACGTTAGCTTTTTTACATGGCTCATATTGCACTTTTACTTTCTTCTCCAACACTTTGTTTTTGCATGATTTAAAACACATGGTACATGTTTCATTATTTATTTGAGACTAAATGGATTTTATTGATGTATTATATTAAGTTAAAATAAGTGTTCATTCAGTATTGTTGTAATTGTCATTATTACAAATATATATATAAAATCGTCCGATTTTTATCAGCTTTTTTGGTCCTCCAATAATCGGTATCGGCGTGGAAAAATCATAATCGGTCGACCTCTAATTATGACATCATGGTCGACCTCTACTATGTTAGTGTTTGTTCAACACTTAGGGTACAAACCCTCATTGTCAGGCTAATAGAAAAGCTAGCCAAAGAGCATTTTACTGGTTGAAGTGTTTTTAAAATATAAAGCAGTTGATTTGCGACAATAACACAAACATATTAAGCAGGAGATTCAAACAAGCCTTACAATTATAATCCAATAGTAATGTGAAATGCACTCATAAGCAACCTGTAAATGGAGGATATTTTTGCTGTCAGCCTATGAGAACTCCCCTGCGTTTTCCCCCACGGTGGTGAATTAGTGAATAGACACAGAGCTTAATGTGAGTTTCCTTGAGTAGCACTCCTGATCTTGTGCT
The DNA here is from genome assembly GCF_016432855.1 of Salvelinus namaycush. Classification (NCBI taxonomy): domain Eukaryota; kingdom Metazoa; phylum Chordata; class Actinopteri; order Salmoniformes; family Salmonidae; genus Salvelinus; species Salvelinus namaycush. Next base: position 76,216 of record NW_024061166.1, read on the forward strand.
GTAATATTCAGAATACATTGTGGAAAACTAAAATCTTTGCTCACCATTTTTGTTCCAGGCAGATATACTACATCCATAACTAGTGGTTTCCTCATTAGCAGATATACTACATCCATAACTAGTGGTTTCCTCATTACCAGATATACTACATCCATAACTAGTGGTTTCCTCATTACCAGATATACTACATCCATAACTAGTGGTTTCCTCATTACCAGATATATTACATCCATAACTAGTGGTTTCCTCATTACCAGATATACTACATCCATAACTAGTGGTTTCCTCATTAGCAGGGAGGTGTTTCTGCAATCAAATTGCGTGTGCATCGCCCTCGTGCTGCAATTTTAGCAAACACATAAAGGGGGCTTTTTTGGAGATCAAAGGTCGTCTGGCACACTGCTTAGGTTTGCCTGTCTTAAGACAATTGTAAAATAATTTAACAGACCTCTGGGCATCACCTTTTACCTCAAATAAACAGTGGATTTCTGCTGTTGCGGGCCTTGAACCATCTGTCTGACCTTGTTGTTCACACAGGAGAGAGACGTGACTATCGTGGATCCTCTGGGGAGCCTCGACAACATCATGAGGCAGAGAAAAGTCTCTCCAGATCAGTCCTCCTCAAGAAACACCAGCAGAGATCCACAGGGAAGAAATCTCACTGCTGCTCTGACTGTGGGAAATGTTGCAAATCTTCATCAGAACTTAAAATACACCAGAGAACACACACAGGAGAGAAACCATATGGCTGTGCTCAATGTGGGAAGAGTTTTTCTACATTTAGCCATCTGACTGTACACCAGAGAACACACACAGGAGAGAAACCATATGGCTGTGCTCAATGTGGGAAGAGTTTTTCTACATTTAGCCATCTGACTGTACACCAGAGAACACACACAGGAGAGAAACCATATAGCTGTAATCAATGTGGGAAGAGTTTTTCTACTCCTGGCTATCTAACTATACACCAGAAAATACACACAGGAGAGAAACCTTATAGCTGTGATCAATGTGGGAAGAGTTTTTCTACTCCTGGCTATCTAACTATACACCATAGAACACACACAGGAGAAAAACCATATAACTGTGATCAATGTGGGAAGAGTTTTACTTGGCCAAAAAGCCTGAATATACACAAGCGGACACACACAGGGGAAGAGATACTTTGATAAAAGATCTCTGATTTAAACATCAAATACATGAAGGAATTGTTTCATGATATCAATTAAATAATGTCACAATGTAGAATGTTTTAACACTGTAGTAGGAGTATTTTAATGATGTCACAATGTAGAACCCTAAACGTTTGTCCCCTGTTCTATTGATTTCAACATGATATGGATATTAGCCTCAGGGGGAAAATCCAGGCTCTGAATTGGAAGAGTACTATTTATGAGATTTAGTAAGTACACATTATTCCCAGATTCTGTGTGGTTTTTGAGCTGTTAGTTTTAACAGGACGTGCAACCTCATCTCCCTTCTGTCACACAATTGATTTCAACATGATATCGTTGAGTGATGACAAATAAGTGTTGCGTTCCTGTTACGCTCCCCAGTTTCTGTGTTCTGTTTTGTATTTGAGTGTGTGTTTCAGGAGATGGCTTCCTGAAGTACTCCCCAACCAGCTGATTGGTCAACCCCAGGCTAATTGGTGATTGGAGCTGACCCCGCCCCCTCGTCAAGAAGCAGCTGACTCTAATCACCATTGCCACCTGAAGATAAAAGCCAGTGTTCTGCCCAAGAGAGAAAAGATTGAGAGAGGAGAGAGAAGAGAGATGAGATTTGGAGTAGAGATTTGGAGATTGAGAGAGAAAAATTAGATTGTGATATAGAGTTGGTTGTGTATCAGAAAGTGTGGTATGTACTGTTGTTGTTGGTAGCAGTTTTTCTATGTCCTGTGTTTGAGTGTTTGTGACATCATTAATAATTACTCTGTTTCATTTGTTCCCAGGGGGGAAGGAGAAGGCACTTTGGGAGTGCTTAGGCAAGAGGCCCGAGGGCATACATATACCCGTAGTATATTTACTGTCTAGGCACACTAGGTAAGACCTGGGCGGACCACCCCCTGTATTTTGGTTAGGGCACCAGACGGTGCTAAGTTAGGTAAGTTAAGTGGGTAGGCAGGTTAGATAGGAGAGGGGGAACTTTGATATTTACTTTCTTTGCTTTGGTTCCGTCCAGCCCCTTTTCCCCATATTACCGTGTAAGAAAATAAATCCAAGTAAACGGTAAAATCTGCTTTTGTGTCATCCTTGCTCGCACCTACAGTCCATACCTCTTGCACTTCAGAGTTGAGTTATAGCAGGGAGTTGCGTTCCCTCTTCTCAGAGGCGTGCGTAACAGTTCCTTTGTTTTGCAACCCTTAAATTTAAATGCATCACTCCAAAATGTAGCTGACTGTCTTCTGCAGGTTGTCCTCTAACCAGTGAGGTAAAAGATATCTCCCAGTGTAGTAGTGTAGTATATTCTAGAATTCATCCATGATGTCATAATGATAGTTATATATAATATATCTCCCAGTGTAGTAGTGTAGTATATTCTAGAATTCATCCATGATGTCATAATGATAGTTATGTATATCTCCCATTTCCATGTGTTTTTTTGTTGTTAGTTTCAACAGCACGAACAACCTGATTTCCCCCCTAATCGATATCAGTGATTTATTGCTACTTGTCAAAACAACAGCGTTTCTGATGCTTATGTCCATGGTGAGTTTTCGGATTCTATAAAGAGAATTTTGAGAGAAAAAAATAATACTATTTTATATTATTATTTAGAAATACGTGTTTTTCCTTGTTTTTAATTGTTGACAGCCAGTAGACACCATGTTTATATTGAAGGTGAAGCATTGTAGTTGATAATGTGAAATGGAAGTTGTTTTCTGTTGGTGGTGAGCAAACTTGTACAACAAAAATATAGGATATATTTGTTGTCTTAAGGGGGGAGGATTTACAGGCTTTGGTTTTTCCATTTCTGTTTTGAGGTTGGACTTTAGCACGTATAGCTCATTAGCTCGTAGGACGCACTGATTGGTGTCACCTCATTAGTCAGTATGTGTTACACCTTTGCTGGCTTGTCTATCTCGTTAGTGGGAAGGTGTTTCACCTGAGCTGGTCCAGGTTCTATTTAAGAGTGTCTGGCCCAGTGCTCCAGTTGTCTTGATAGATGTGTTGAGTCAACACCTTTAGTTGCTCCACCTTTTTTGGTTTACTTCCTGTCTTTAAGTTGTGTGTGTTTTTCTTTTGTTTGCCTCTTCTTGGATGTGGTGGGTCTCATGGTGGGTGTCTTTTAGGTCCCAGTTGTTACTAGTCAATTTTCAGTGGACACCCCCATAGTGTCTTTCAGAGCCCCTCCTAAAAAACAAGCTTATATTTGGGTTGGATATTGCATCCGATTAGTATTTTAATCAATGGTATTTCCTTAGAATATTCATTAGTCTTTCAGTTGTTAGTCTTCTGTTTGTTGTGTACTAAATATGTTTATTTTCATAGTTGTTTTCCTGTGAAGCCATTGTGTTGCATTCATGTCTGAAATGTGCTGTGTAAATAAAGCTTGATTTGATTTCAACAACAAAATGTTATTTTTATTTCACCTTTATTTAACCAGGTGACCATGATGTCATAATGATAGTTTAACCAGGTAGGCCATGATGTCATAATGATAGTTTAACCAGGTAGGCCATGATGTCATAATGATAGTTTAACCAGGTAGGCCAGTTGAGAACAAGTTCTCATTTACAACTGCGACCTGGCCAAGATAAAGCAAAGCAGTGGGATAAACAATAGTACAGGCATTAACACAACAGAAAAATCTATATACAGTGTGTGCAAATGGAGTAAGGAGGGTAAGGCGTGAAATAATTACAATTTATCAATTAAACACTGGAGTGATAGATGTGCAAGTAGAGATACTGGGGTGCAAAGGAGCAAAAATAAATAACAATACTTGGGTATTTACAGATGGGCTAGGTGCAATGATCGGTAAGCTGCTCAAAGTTAGTGAGGGAGATATATATATATGAACCCAATGACCGACCAATCAAAAGACTCTCGGGCCCTCTTAGTATGAAAATCAGTGTCTTCCACTATGTGAATATAGTGCTGGTGTGTACGTTTAGTATCACTTTTCAACCAACCCAGGTCCTTTGTTGAAAATGCACATTTTTAAAAATCAATCTGGATGCAGTCAGACTGAGTATAAATATTCAATGTAAAGAGATGGGCTGAATGAGTGTGGAAAAGTACATTTGACACAAATTACCTTCATAATATCAAATAACAAATATGTGTCTGAGGGGAAATTGACTTTCATACAGCCAAAAGGGGTGAGAAATTACACCAATATCAGTGGACAATTTGCACTAATGTAAATAAACATAGATGATGGAACATATTCCCTTTTGCTTATGTGATGAACCACTAAGGGGACAAAAATATTTACCATCTAAACCATGTGTGACCTCTCACCTCTCTGGCTGTAGAAGTGTTCTTCCTAACCAGTCCCTCAACAGCTCTCTGACTGAGCTCCACCCTCACTGGGTCTTCAGAGGAGAGGAAGGCTGAGGAGGGATGGAAGGATGAATGGATCAGTCAGTCAATAAAGTGTAGAGCTGCTGTCTGACAAAATCACTATTTTAGTAGTTCAGTAAAGTAAATAAGGCTTTATGACTGATGTATACTAACTATCAATCACTTAGATCGTGTATTTTCAGGTAGCGATACATCTTTGGGACGTCCGTAGCCCGTTGAAGTTGACATTTAAAATGGTTAAGTTAGGGGTTAGGGTTTAGGGTAGAGATGTCTCAAGAATCTCTAGTGAATACCCTAGAGTTAACTTGTCTGAAAATAAAATGTACATTTTCCTCACCTGCGTCCAGTCAGCAGATGGACTAGATGCCGCTTAGGCCGCCCGTTGTGACTCCGTCAAGAATTCAGCAGAGCAAGTTTGTATGAAGGTCTGGTTATTAAATGGCCACATAGTTCAATAGTAATATCCTCTAAAACGCTCTGGGGACAAACTTTGCCGCCCTGTTTCCAGTTGTCCACATGGCTGGGAGAACCTATTCAAGGAAGTAAATAGATTTTGAAAATGTAAAAACAACGATGTATTATTAGCTAACTAGCTACAGTGCAGGCTAACTCAAATGAGCTGCTAAATGAGCTAACTAGTTGGGTAGCAAATACTGTATAGATAGATAGCTAGCTAAGTGAATTAAATATCATCAGCTGTCTAACTTCATATTAGCTATCTTGATGTATTTATCACTGGGTAGCTAGCTATCTAGCCAACTTCACATACATCAAGATAGCTAGCTAATATGAAGTTAGACAGCTGATGATATTTAATTCACTTAGCTAGCTAGTTATCTAACCAACTTCAAATACTGTATAGATAGCTAGCTAAGTGAATTTAATATCACCAGCTACCTAACTTCATATTAGCTATCTTGATGTATGTATCACTGTAAAAAACAAACTCCAAATGCATTTGTAGGTAGCTAGCTAACAGCCATGGAGGAGAGTGAAAGGATAGCAGCCCCAACTGTCAGTGAGAGAGGAGGCTATTCTGGATAGGGCAGGTACTTTTGTGTAGTTCCTGTCACTAGAAGTGAGGACGGAGATAATAGTAACATAATATTCAGTGTGGTGTAATTTGACTATAATGAAGTGTGTTTCTTGTGAGGTTTTCTGTCCTCAGATAAAGAGCGCTATGAAAGCCAGTCTACATATGAAGAGGTCCCAATGAAGAGCAGTGGTTCTCAGTCCTGGGGACTCAAAGAGGCACATTGTTGTTTTTGCCTCAGCACTGCACAGCTGATTCAAATGATCAACTCATCATCAAGCTTCAAGTGGTATTTATGTATTCATTTGTGATGCCATCCTTGATATGATCCTGTTATTGTCACATGCTACACATGTACATATGTGTGCCCATGGATCTATCAATCCAATGTTATCATGATTTGTTATCAGGGATATTATACTTTAGTAATCCACAATGACCTGGTGATGTAACAGTCTAATAATTACATTGTCTTCCATATTCCTACAGATACCTTGTAACTGGAGAATCCTTCAAAACGATTGCCTACAGTTACCGTGTAGGACACTGCAAGGTTGGGTGACCAGGGTCATCTGGGACTGCCTCCTGGAGGAATTCAGATGTGTGAAGGCTACCTGTGTCCTGCGTAACTTCATGAGGATGGACACGAGGACCAGGAGGGGATCTGCAGCTCGCCGCCGTGTCCCAGAGGAGGAGTCTGCTGCTCTGCAGGATGTTTCAAGGATGGGGTCCAACAACGCAGCAAGAGAGGCAATCCGTGTGCAGGAGATCTTCACCTCCTACTTCTTCAAAGAGGGTGCTGTTCCCTGGCAACACCATAGACTACACTATGCTCAACCAAAGGCTCTTTTAAGAGCCATCAAATATTGAAAAAATGTAGAACAATTAGACACCCTATAACCCACACACTCATGTATCAATCTGATTGATGGATTGTGTTGTGCAGTAAGCAGGCTCAGGTGTATAACTGTGGCTCCTTCCACCTTCAAAGAATAGGCAAGAGGGCCAACCATGGAGAATAGTAAGACACTTCATTATTTCTATAACTACGCTATATTGTTTGTCCTTGTGGGTCCGTTCATGTTTTTCAGCATAAAGTACTCTGCAGCCACTTAGTGTGGTGTGGACACCAGGTGAGGCCTCACACAGATTCCTGTTGAACACTGTCGCTTTAACTACCTTCATTTCTCAATAACAGTCTCTCTCCTCCACTTCATCCCTCTCTCCCCTTCTCCCTAAATCCTCTAGGTTATATCAGCTGTGTCGGTGAACCCCTCCTGCATCTCAACTGGCTACATAGAGGGCACAGCATGATCAGAGGTGAGAGGTCACTTGGTCAGGACAACAGGAACTATTATAAAGAGATGCTTTACATTGAAATACAGAGAGATGCAGTAGTCCCAGAGTTAAGGATCCCAGGACAGTTTATATTATACAGGAAGTATTATTAAAGAGATGCTTTAATTGAAATACAGATAGAGATGCAGTAGTCCCAGAGTTAATGATCCCAGGTCAGTTTATATTATACAGGAAGTATTATTAAAGAGATGCTTTACATTGAAATACAGACAGAGATGCAGTAGTCCCAGAGTTAATGATCCCAGGTCAGTTTATATTATACAGGAAGTATTATTAAAGAGATGCTTTACATTGAAATACAGATAGATGCAGTAGTCCCAGAGTTAATGATCCAAGGTCAGTTTTGCATTTCACCTCCTGATTGATGACTAACAATGTTAGAATAAAAACGAAAAACACAAGGCTTAAACATGCTCTCTCTCTCCATCTGTCTCTCGTCTGCAGATATGTTTTGATGTGAGAGGATGCCAACCCCCAGTCCCATCATCGCCACCTCACCCTCTTTTAAGATAACCTGTGGGCCGACTAGAGACACTATTATGTAATTGTGATGAACTGAGAGAATATTTAGGTAGCACTGTGATTCATTAATCATGTGCTGCTTTCCCTGCTCCTATGTGCTTACCTCTTTCCCTTTCTGTCTTTTACACCTCTACCGCCACCTCTTTCTTCCTCTGTTTTTATAATGCACAACAGATGTGCATTGAAGAACAGATTGAACTTGTATTTATTACACTTGGACAATGAGCTTTTCAATCAAGCGTTTCACATTCTCTACTGGTTGAAATGAAGTGTAATGTGATGAAATACTCCACCTATCCTGTGTTTATCAGATCAATGCAGATGAAGGGCATTAGATGTTGAGATGAACCGGTGTTGGAGTATTTACATGATGCATAGGAAGTGTAGTGTTCTGTTTTTAACATTATATTTCTGTATATATGAATTAACTAGTTAAATCCTGTTTCTAGTCTATTAGTTACAATGTGTAACCATTGATGTCCCAGGACCAAGATTGGTAAACACTGTTGAAGTGTATAATTGTAATACATACATGAAGACACAGCGTCATTCAAAGACTGGAATTTGATTCTCCTGGTATTGGATATGACTGAATAATCATCTCAAAGACATTCATACCTAAACTGCACCTTTATTTGCCAAGGTAGAGTACATGATCAGTGAATATATTAAATGTACAGGCTACAATGTGGGGATCTCATGCATGGTAATAACTACATGTATATACGACTTGCATCCTTGGCACAACATGATATTATATTCTACTCAATCCATAGGCTTCATTAATGTCATTCAGGCTGTTTAAGTTGAAACAACTGGCTATGATAGCTGAGGTTCATAGCTAGGTTCTGAACTAATATGTATACCAAACGTTTGGGTCCATACAAAGATCGACTAGATAGCTAGCTACACATCCATGGGCATACAGGGATTTTAATCATCCACTGCACAATAAGCAAGAACATAGCTAGCTACGTGATTTCATCTATCTGCATGGTAAATATCAGCAAGGAAAGCTTACAAAATTGTACATTCAATTTGCAGTAAAATATTCAGCTAGCTAGATTCTATACATCCACTGTTTCACAAATCAACCGCCTGGTTTGCTGGTTGTTTCAGGAGTCCCTAAATTATTACAATTTCATACCCATGTCACAACACCCATAAAGCTAGCCAGCTAGCTGGCTAATGTTAGCTAGTCAGATAGCTGGCTAAATCACGATTTTTGTAAATGAACTATGATTTAAAAAATGCATAATCGTTTGTCTCTACATGAACTAACATTCCTGTCAACTGTACATGTTTTGCATGATTAGTTATGACTTTATAATCCCTTACATTTGCTTCCATCCTAGTATTTCTGTCCGCCATCTTTGATTCAGTTCAGTTCTGTGTAGGGGTACCCCTCTCTTCTAGTATTTCTGTCCGCCATCTTTGATTCAGTTCTGTGTAGGGGTTCCCCTCTCTTCTAGTATTTCTGTCCGCCATCTTTGATTCAGTTCAGTTCTGTGTAGGGGTACCCCTCTCTTCTAGTATTTCTGTCCGCCATCTTTGATTCAGTTCTGTGTCGGGGTTCCCCTCTCTTCTAGTATTTCTGTTCGCCATCTTTGATTCAGTTCAGTTCTGTGTAGGGGTACCCCTCTCTCCTAGTATTTCTGTTCGCAATCTTTGATTCAGTTCAGTTCTACTATATCTTTGCTGAAGAAAGTCTAACAGTCACTAGTGCAGCAGCAGCCTCCCCCGGTCCTAGTGCCGGCCCGGTAAAAAGTTTAAGATGAGATGGAACGGTTGACAAAAAAAAGAAATTACAGAAAAAACATATTGACTGATATTGATTTATTTAGGGGGGCTAATTCATATTTTAGTTCTAGCGACGTCCCTGATTCCTACCCTTTAACTTTTTGTCTGAAAATAAAATATACGTTTTACTCAACTGCGTTACCCACTCCAGTCAGCAGTCGGCGGTCTGCGACTTTAAGGCAATGCTGCTACTGTGACGTATAATCTAGTGGACGGAACGCTTCTTTCAATAGCAGCAACAGTCAGTCAGTCACCTCGGTAGCTTGCTAGACAAAATAGCTGAACCAATAAAGCTCTTTAGACGCTTTCGTAATTATTAGCCACTGTGTTTTAAACACTCTTCTGTCGTCTAGTTAGTTATCCGTTTTAATTTCGTATTTACGGTGTTGTTGTTATTATTAATCTAGCGGGCTTGGTAAGTTAGCATTAGCCTAGCTAGCTAACATCCCCGACCATGCGGTCACTAAGCTACTCCCGTGCAAAAGGAGAGGAGGATATAACAGTAAAGCAAGAAGTAGAGGATGAGGCCGTTACTGTGAAAGAAGAGGAGGATGTTACAGTAAAAGGAGAGGAGGATGCAGTTTATGGAGTGAAAGAGGAGGAGGAAGAGATGACTGTTACATCGAAAAAGGAGGAGGAAGAAGAGAAGGAAACTGGATATCTGGTCCCGGTTTCCCAAACGCATCTTAAGGTGTCCGATGGTTCTAACGGTGAACTTAGCCTTAAGATGTTTTTGAGAGACCGTTCCCTGATTAACACTAGTAAGTACTGTCTTAAAAACAGAGGCACAAACTCTGCAGTTGTTGAACTGATGTTTGGTGTTAAAGGGGAAATCTGCAATTGCTACATCCATATTTGGACTTTTAAATTATTTATTTATAGCCATTGATTCTTGAGGAATATAACACATGCCTCATGAGCTTAGTTCAACTGTTTACCCCATCAGAACCCCAAATAAGCTTTTTTTACTCCAATGTTTAGAAACAATGTAAATAAACACTGTATAGCCTCAACATGGTTAAAACTATAATCTTGATATCATGGATGGTCAGTCCTTGCATCCATTGGTCTGTCTATGAATTTGAGAGTTGTTACATTTCTCCAACCCCATCATCATCTTATTAGCAAAACAGTAGTAGAATTACAGCTTTGTTATTGTTTCAACTGCAGATTGGTTGTTTGTTGTGTGGCTTTTTTAAAGAGACAACCTAGGATTTAAACAGAAACAAAATGGCTGCCCAGAGACTTGGTTTGGTAAACAGCTGAGGGGTGGGGGTTGGAGAAATATAACCACTCTCAAATTCATAGAGAAAGCTATTGTATCAACCGTAACCCAACACCTAGCGACCTCGTCAAGAAGTTCAGACATCTTGGCATAACAGTTATAAGGTGTTGGCTTGACAGTCGCTGGACCCAGGTTTGAGTTCAGCTCAGGGCAACCCCCTGAATTCACTACACTATGAATACAAGGACTGGCCATCCATGATATCATAATGATAGTTTAACCAGGTTTCTAGGACATATAGTATGTTCTAGAATTCATCAGTGATGTCATAATGATAGTTTAACAGGTTTCTAGGATATATAGTATATTCTAGAATTGCCAGTGAAGATTTCCTGTGGGGGTCAAATTGTTAGAGCTGTTGATAAGTCATTGTATAATATTCAGCCAATTTATTTTCATGTCATTACATCAATATCGCCCAACCAGAAGAGAATAAACTCTTCCTGTACCAACTCCTGCTGGCCTTCATACATTCTGACGTTGCTGGTAATAGGCTACACAAGCAGTCGGCAACCTACATTTGGAGTGCAAATTTATCTGACCATTTCTACCGATCTGCGTGCCGGTTATTATTTATTTGCACATTTTACTGAAACAGTTTAATTTAATTGATAATAGTATCTCAAAATCATTGTATTTGATTAATCTACATTCCATCTAAATGAAAATTATACAAATCTAAAAGTAACTTTTATTGCCATTGCCAACTATGTAAAAATAGCCTACATGAAACCAACAAACAAAAACATTTGCAGCCTGCAGGTAGAAAATATCCAGATTTAAAAATAAATATCCTATAAATCCCATTGGCTGCACATGGCCTGTCAACAACGAACTTGAAACATTCTATCAACTATAAACTGGGTCCTCAAACTTGCAACATTGTATAAAATATTCTGGGACCTCAGTTTCCCGTGCCAGTGAGTTCTGGACAGACACATCTGTCGTCTATTTGTGCAAAGGATAAGAAGTAATCAGGTATTTTATAGCATTTCCACTGGATCAGAGCATTACATTTTACCCTTTAATGCTGAGTGGTTATCGAAAGGGCGAGAGCTGGAAATAATTTACAAATACTTTGAGCAACTATTGTCATTCGTAATGGATTCTAATAAGACTTTGTTTACCTGCTGTTTGAGGTGAAGAAAAAATTAGTTGGAGAAGCTCCACAACTCATTAGTGGTGCAGCGTTAAGACAATCAGAAATACTATCAGACATCCCCAAATAGCCACATTTATAGGCCTACATTTGTGCTCAGGCCAGGTAGACTAGTCCTACTTCTACATGTGTAATCGGGTAGACTAGTCCTACCTCTATATGTGTAATCAGGTGTGTGTCCTTACTCAACATTGACAGGAGTGTTTCAAACGAAAGAATGAATAAATTGACAAAACTGACGCATCTTGCAGGGTCAGGTCTGGGTGATCTGCCATGGGTCGTTTAATTTAGTATCCGTTTGGGTCGGCATGGGAAATGAATCTATTTCTCCATAGTATGTTGTACCGAAGTTGACCGACTGAAAGGAATTGTAACTTTGACTATAATTACTGTTTCCTGAAGGAGGGAAACGAGGTACAACACCTGATTGGCCCCACCCCTTCCTGGGTCGGTGAAGAGCGGTATTAAGTTTCAGGAATAAAATCCAAGCCTCACGCTCATCACCTGTGGAAGACAGGGATTCCAGGAAGGCGTGGATATGATAGTATGTTGTGACACCCAGGGAAAGGTGTATGACGTGCATGTATACTAATAGGTCTCGTGCCCATTTATAGGCAGGAAGAAGAACAGAGCATCGATTTCAGACTTTCCACTTCCTGGTCAGGAAATGTGCTGCAGAATGAGTTCTGTTTCACTCAGAGAAATAATTCAAACGGTTTTAGAAACTAGATAGTGTTTTCTATCCAATAGTAATAATAATATGCATATTGTACGAGCAAGAATTGAGTACGAGGCCGTTTGAAATGGGCACCTTTTATCTGGCTACTCAATACTGCCCCTGCAGCCCAAACAGGTTAAGCAGGAGATTCAAACGAGCCTTACAATTACAATGCATGTGCATCGCTGCAATTTTAGCACAGAACACAGAGGGGTCCTTTTTTGGAGACCAAAGGTCGTCTGGCACACTGCTTAGGTCTTGACTGTCTTAAGACAATTGTAAAATAATTTAACAGACATCAATTGTTGTACAACTTCATGGGAACTCTCTGGGCATCACCTTTTACCTCAAATAAACAGTGCATTTCTGCTGTTGTGGGCCTTAAACCGTCTGTCTGACTTTGTTGTTCACACAGGAGAGATACGGGACTACCGTGGATCCTCTGGGGAGCCTCAACAACAACATGATGCTGAAGAGGCAGAGAAGAGTCTCTCCCGATCAGAACACCTCAAGAAACACCCGCAGAGATCCACAGGGAAGAAATCTCACTTCTGCTCTGACTGTGGGAAAGGTTGCAAATCTTCATCAGAACTTAAAATACATCAAAGAATTCACACAAGAGAGAAACCATATAGCTGTGGTCAATGTGGGAAGAGTTTTGCTAAATCCAGCCATCTGACTCAACACCAGAGAACACACACAGGAGAGAAACCTTATAGCTGTGGTCAATGTGGGAAGAGTTTTGCTAAATCCAGCCATCTGACTCAACACCAGAGAACACACACAGGAGAGAAACCTTGTAGCTGTGGTCAATGTGGGAAGAGTTTTTCTTCTTCTGGCTATCTAACTATACACCAGAGAACACACACAGGAGAGAAACCTTATAGCTGTGGTCAATGTGGGAAGAGTTTTAGTCAATCTGGAGATCTGACAGTGCACCAGAGAATACATACAGGAGAGAAACCATTTAGCTGTAATCAATGTGGGAAGAGTTTTAGTCAATCTGGCCATCTGACAGTGCACCAGAGAATACACACAGGAGAGAAATCTTATAGCTGTGGTCAATGTGGGAAGAGTTTTAGTCAATCTAGCTCTCTGACAGTGCACCAGAGAATACACACAGGAGAGAAATCGTTTAGCTGTGATCAATGTGGGAAGAGTTTTTCTAAATCCAGCCATCTGACTCAACACCAGAGAACACACACAGGAGAGAAACCTTATAGCTGTGGTCAATGTGGGAAGAGTTTTGCTAAATCCATCCAGCTGATTGTACACCAGAGAACACACACAGGAGAGAAACCTTATAGCTGTGGTCAATGCGGGAAGAGTTTTTCTTCTTCTGGCTATCTAACTACACACCAGAGAACACACACAGGAGAGAAATCTTATAGCTGTGGTCAATGTTGGAAGAGTTTTAGTCAATCTGGAGATCTGACAGTGCACCAGAGAATACATACAGGAGAGAAACCATTTAGCTGTAATCAATGTGGGAAGAGTTTTAGTCAATCTGGCCATCTGACAGTGCACCAGAGAATACACACAGGCGAGAAATCTTATAGCTGTGGTCAATGCGGGAAGAGTTTTAGTCAATCTAGCTCTCTGACAGTGCACCAGAGAATACACACAGGAGAGAAACCGTATAGCTGTGATCAATGTGGGAAGAGTTTTTCTACTTCTAGCTATCTAACTATACACCATAGAACACACACAGGAGAGAAACCTCTTAGCTGTGACCAGAGATAATCTGATAAAAGATCCCTGATCAAATATCAGAAAATGTATATATGAAGGAGTTGTTTCATGATATCAATGAATTAATGTCACAATGTAGAATGTTTTAACATTGTAGTGGGAGTAGTTTAATGATGTCACAATGTAGAATGTTTTAACATTGTAGTAGGAGTAGTTTAATGATGTCACAATGTAGAATGTTTTAACATTGTAGTAGGAGTATTTTAATGTCTCAATGTAGAATGTTTTAATATATAGTATATTAATATACTCTGCAGTCAGTCAGTCAGAATGTCACAATGTAGAACCCTAAACGTTTGCCCCCTTATCAATTGATTTCAACATGATATGGATATTAGGCTCATTGGGGGAAATCCAGGCTCTGAATTGAAAGAGTACTATTTATGTGATTTAACACAAAGTGACTAACAAATAAAGATTTGTCCTCTAACCAGTGATGTACGCATTTTTCCCAGAATCAACTGATTTCAACATAATATCGATGAGTTATGACAAATAAGTGTTGTGTTCCTTTGTTTAGTGACCCCTAAATTTAAATGCATCACTCCAATATGTAGCTGACTGTCTTCTGCAGGTTGTCCTCTTATCAGTGAGGTAAAAGATATCTTCCATTTCCATGTTGTTGTTTTTTTGTTAGTTTTAACAGCACGTACAACCGGATTTCCCCCCTAATCGATATCAGTGATTTATTGCTACTTGTCAAAAACAACAGTGTTTCTGGTGCTTGTGCAGTTTATAAGGAGCTTGTTTTAAAAAATATTATTATTGTGGCCGATGTTTGTGTATATACCACATGTTAGGTTTTCAATTTATCCCAAACTGTTTCTGCATATTGGTTATTGATTTGGACACGTTAAAACTGTGTTTTGACATTGGGGCTATCCCACCTAGCAAAATGTAATTGAAAAGCCGTTGAAAATAATACTATGCAATCAAATATTTCACATTTTACATTTCATGTAACATTTAGTAATGATAATTATTCATTCAACCAACTGACAGTTTTTTGGGTACAATTATATTGACATTGTTGCCCTGTTTTTATAATATCAGGGTTCATTCTCAGATGTGCCAAACCAAATGTACTAGAGCATGACATTGGGGACTGGGCCCCGATTCAACAACATGCCTATCTAGTGAATCCTGAAAAGAGAGAGAAGCTCTGCAGTGAGGTGGAAAGTTACTACGGATATTGCAGGAGTTTCCTCTTGAAATCAGACATGTCCGTTGTGAGGACAACATGGTTGCTGATTGTCTCAAGGGTGGCAGTCAAAAATATTTGTGTTTTGCGTTTAGCCATTGCGTTGCCATGGATCACAATTTATTTTGACTGCACGGTTTTCTATATTGGAGATGAGTTTTGTTTGGGCTCGTTCCAAGGGGACGAGAGTTCTAGAAGCTAGTGAGTTTTTCAAAACTAGTTTTAAGATTCTATAGGAATAAAAGGGAGAAATATGATATTGTATTTTATTATTTGTTCTGTTTTTTCTTGTTTGTATTTGTTGACAGCCAGTAGACAGACACCATGTTTATATTGGTGAAGGTGAAGCATTGTAGTTGATTATAATGTGAAATGGAAGTTGTTTTCTGTTGGTGGTGAGCAAACTTGTCCAACAAAAATATAGGATATTTGTTGTCTTAAAGGGGAAGGTGTTACATTTCCTTATGGTGCTCATTAGTCTTTCAGTTAGTCTTCTGTTTGTTGTGGCCTAAATATTTCTGTTTATTTTCATTGTTTTTTTCCTGAGAAGCCACTGTGGTGTATCAATGTCTGAAATGTGCTGTACAAATAAAGCTGGATTTGATTTCAACAAATGACCCCAATGACTGACCAATCAACAAGCTCTTGGTCTATCTTAGTATGAAAATCAGTATCACTTTTCCAGCCTGCTGAAGGCGTGGTGGAGTGGTAAACACCACCCCCGGCTCTACCAGGGGCTTGAGGTGGTCTCCCACAGCTCTGCTGGTGGAGTGGTAAACACCACCCCCGGCTCTACCAGGGGCTTGAGGTGGTCTCCCACAGCTCTGCTGGTGGAGTGGTAAACACCACCCCCGGCTCTACCAGGGGCTTGGGGTGGTCTCCCACAGCTCTGCTGGTGGAGTGGTAAACACCACCCCCGGCTCTACCAGGTACTTGAGGTGGTCTCCCACAGCTCTGCTTATGTCATATTCTGTGGTCTTGCCGGTCCATTTCTTGACTGCCCCTGCAACACAGAAACACATTTAGTCATATTATATAAAACACTCAAAGTAATGGATATGGAGCATCTATGGCCTCAGTTACACCTGGCACCTAAATGTGATTCTGTCATCTGATCACTCCAAGCTGAATTAGGTTCAGATCTACCAGGATGGACCTTTGACATAGTCTGGAAGCAGCCAGGCCACCGAATATGCATAAGCAATATAAAGAGATGAGTGGGGAAAAGTACATTTGACACAAATTACCGTCATAATAAATCAAATCTTATATGTCACATATGTTACTGCGGGTGTAGCGAAATGCTTGTGTTCCTAGCTCCAACAGTGCAGTAATATCTAACTAAATGCTTGTGTTCCTAGCTCCAACAGTGCAGTAATATCTAACTAAATGCTTGTGTTCCTAGCTCCAACAGTGCAGTAATATCTAACTAAATGCTTGTGTTCCTAGCTCCAACAGTGCAGTAGTATCTAACTAAATGCTTGTGTTCCTAGCTCCAACAGTGCAGTAATATCTAACTAAATGCTTGTGTTCCTAGCTCCAACAGTGCAGTAATATCTAACTAAATGCTTGTGTTCCTAGCTCCAACAGTGCAGTAATATCTAACTAAATGCTTGTGTTCCTAGCTCCAACAGTGCAGTAATATCTAACTAAATGCTTGTGTTCCTAGCTCCAACAGTGCAGTAATATCTAACTAAATGCTTGTGTTCCTAGCTCCAACAGTGCAGTAATATCTAACTAAATGCTTGTGTTCCTAGCTCCAACAGTGCAGTAATATCTAACTAAATGCTTGTGTTCCTAGCTCCAACAGTGCAGTAATATCTAACTAAATGCTTGTGTTCCTAGCTCCAACAGTGCAGTAGTATCTAACTAAATGCTTGTGTTCCTAGCTCCAACAGTGCAGTAATATCTAACTAAATAACAATTTCACAACAAATCTAAGTAATGGAATAAGAATATATAAATATATGGACGAGTGATGTCAGAGTGGCATAGACTAAGATACAGTAGAATAGGATAGAATACAGTATATACATATGAGATGAGTAATACATAGACTAAGATACAGTAGAATAGGATAGAATACAGTATATACATATGAGATGAGTAATACATAGGCTAAGATACAGTAGAATAGAATACAGTATATACATATGAGATGAGTAATACATAGACTGAGATACAGTAGAATAGGATACAGTATATACATATGAGATGAGTAATACATAATCTAAGATACAGTAGAATAGGATAGAATACAGTATATACATATGAGATGAGTAATGCCAGATATGTAAACATTATTAAAGTGACTAGTGTTCCATTCCTTGAAGTGGCCAATGATTTCAAGTCTGTGTATGTAGGCAGCAGCCTCTCCGTGTTAGTGATGGAAAAACAGCTTCTGTCTCTCGGTCCCAGCTTTGATGCACCTGTACTGACCTCACCTTCTGGATGATAGCGGGCTGAACAGGCAGTGGCTCGGGTAATAACAAAGAACAAATGTGTGTGCCTGAGGGGAAATTCACTTTCATACAGCCAGAGGGGTGAGAAATTACACCAATACCAGTGGACAATTTGCACTAATGTAAATAAACATAGATGATGGAACATATTCCCTTTTGCTTACGTGATGCACCGCTAAGGGGACATACATTTTTACCATCTAAACCATGTGTGACCTCTCACCTTACTGGCTGTAGAAGTGTTCTACAGCCAGTCTCAAGATCTCAACCCCATAGAAAATCTTTGGAGGGAGTTGAAAGTCCGTGTTGCCCAGCAACAGCCCCAAAACATCACTGCTCTAGAGGAGATCTGCATGGAGGAATGGGCCAAAATACCAGCAACAGTGTGTGAAAACCTTGTGAAGACTTACAGAAAACGTTTGACCTCTGTCATTGCCAACAAAGGGTATATAACAAAGTATTGAGATAAACTTTTGTTATTGACCAAATACTTAGTTTCCACCATAATTTGCAAATAAATTCATTAAAAATCCTACAATGTGATTTTCTGGATTTCTTTTTCTCATTATGTCTGTCATAGTTGAAGTGTACCTATGATGAAAATTACAGGCCTCTCTCATTTTTTTAAGTGGGAGAACTTGCACAATTGGTGGCTGACTAAATACTTTTCTGGCCCACTGTATATCCTTGGGACGTCCCTAGCCCATTGAAGTTAACATTGAAGTGGTTAAGGTTAGGGTTTAGGGTAGGGATGTCCCAAGGATCCCAGATAGAATTGACCATTGTGCATTCTTCTGTCTCTTTTACATAGCAGGTGATGGGTTCTGACTTCTGTACTTTTAAATATGAAATATTCTTATTATGTGAAATTGAATGAAACAATAATGTATGTTGATGCTAATATGATGTACAATATTCCATGATGTTTCTATATGATAAGAATAGAGTAATATATTAAATATGATGTACAATATTCCATGATGTTTCTATATGATAACAATAGAGTAATATATTAAATATGATGTACAATATTCCATGATGTTTCTATATGATAACAATAGAGTAATATATTTAATATGATGTACAATATTCCATGATGTTTCTATATGATAACAATAGAGTAATATATTTAATATGATGTACAATATTCCATGATGTTTCTATATGATAACAGTAGCGTAATATATTTAATATGCCATATAGTATTTTTTTAACAGTTTCACTAATTCATTTTAATTAACTTAATCATTATGACACACCCCTCACTATTATCATTGGTCAGACTAATTGCACTGTGTGTCTACATAACCTGGTTCAAGTATTCATGACATCACCCTGAGGAAGGCACAGTGATGCCGAAACGTTGGTAAATACCCATTAAATTGCTGGGAGTTTATACATGGAGTGTGCAACTTTATTTTGATAGTTTATTCGCCGTTAATCAGCACCTCCACACAAACTATTTTTCTGGGTGTGCGCCAGCTCATGATTTTTAAGGGTAGGTAACAACACATCCGCCACGCTGATCCTCAACACAGGGGCCCCTCAGGGGTGCGTGCTCAGTCCCCTCCTGTACTCACTGTTCACTCATGACTGCATGGCCAGGCACGACTCCAACACCATCATTAAATTTCCCGATGCCACAACAGTGGTAGGCCTGATCACCAACAACGAGGAGACAGCCTATATGGAGGAGGTCAGAGACCTGGCCGTGTGGTGCCAGGACAACAACCTCTCCCTCAACGTGATCAAGACAAAGAAGATGATTGTGGACTACAGGAAAAGGAAGACAGAGCACGCCCCCATTCTTATTGACGGGGCAGGTTGAGAGCTTCAAGTTTCCTGGTGTCCACATCACTAACAAACTATCCCGGTCCAAGCACACCAAGACAATCGTGAAGACGGCACGACAAAACCTATTCCCACTCAGGAGACTGAAAAGATTTAGCATGGGTCCTCAGATCCTCAAAAGGTTCAAAAGGTTCTACAGCTGCACCATCGAGAGCATCCTGACTGGTGCATCACTTTCTGGTAGAGCAACAGCTTGGCCTCCAACCACAAGGCACTACAGAGGGTAGTGCGTACAGCCCAGTACATCACTGGGGCCAAGCTTCCTGCCATCCAGGACCTCTATACCAGGCGGTTTCAGAGGAAGGGCCCCCCCACACACTCTGTTATGATCTATGCATTGTCACTTTAATAACTCTACCTACATGTACATATTACCTCGACTAACCTGGGCCCCCGCACATTGACTCTGTACCAGTACCCCCTGTATATAGTCTCCACATTGACTCTGTACCAGTACCCCCTGTATATAGTCTCCACATTGACTCTGTACCGGTACCCCCTGTATATAGTCTCCACATTGACTCTGTACCAGTACCCCCTGTATATAGCCTCCACATTGACTCTGTACCGTAATACCCTGTATATAGCCTCCACACTGATTTTGTACCGGTACCCCCTGTATATAGCCTCCACATTGACTCTGTACTGGTACCCCCTGTATATAGTCTCCACATTGACTCTGTACCGGTACCCCCTGTATATAGTCTCCACATTGACTCTGTACCGGTACCCCCTGTATATAGTCTCTACATTGACTCTGTACCGGTACCCCTGTATATAGTCTCCACATTGACTCTGTACCGGTACCCCCTGTATATAGTCTCCACATTGACTCTGTACCGGTACCCCCTGTATATAGTCTCCACATTGACTCTGTACCGGTACCCCTGTATATAGTCTCCACATTGACTCTGTACTGCTACCCCCTGTATATAGTCTCTACATTGACTCTGTACCGGTACCCCTGTATATAGTCTCCACATTGACTCTGTACCGGTACCCCCTGTATATAGTCTCCACATTGACTCTGTACCGGTACCCCCTGTATATAGTCTCCACATTGACTCTGTACTGCTACCCCCTGTATATAGTCTCCACATTTACTCTGTACCGGTACCCCCTGTATATAGTCTCCACATTGACTCTGTACCGGTACCCCCTGTATATAGTCTCCACATTTACTCTGTACCGGTACCCCCTGTATATAGTCTCCACATTGACTCTGTACCGGTACCCCCTGTATATAGTCTCCACATTGACTCTGTACCGGTACCCCCTGTATATAGTCTCCACATTGACTCTGTACTGCTACCCCCTGTATATAGTCTCTACATTGACTCTGTACCGGTACCCCCTGTATATAGTCTCCACATTGACTCTGTACTGGTACCCCCTGTATATAGTCTCTACATTGACTCTGTACTGGTACCCCCTGTATATAGTCTCCACATTGACTCTGTACCGGTACCCCCTGTATATAGTCTCCACATTGACTCTGTACCGGTACCCCCTGTATATAGTCTCCACATTGACTCTGTACCGGTACCCCCTGTATATAGTCTAGATGTTATTTAACTTCTGATCTTTAATTACTTGTTCCTTTTATTTTCTTATTTGTTTTTATTTTCAAAACTGCATTGATTGTTGGTTAGGGGTAAGTCAGCATTTCACTGTAAGATAACATTTGATTTGATAGACTCATAGTACAGAATGAATGACTGACTGCCCAGTTCAACATCAGATCACCGTCTCACCTCATACTGTATTGGAGCAGCAGCAGCTGACTGCCCGGTTCAACATCAGTTCACCGTCTCACCTCATACTGTATTGGAGCAGCAGCAGCTGACTGCCCGGTTCAACATCAGTTCACCGTCTCACTTCATACTGTATTGGAGCAGCAGCAGCTGACTGCCCGGTTCAACATCAGTTCACCGTCTCACCTCATACTGTATTGGAGCAGCAGCAGCTGACTGCCCGGTTCAACATCAGTTCACCGTCTCACTTCATACTGTATTGGAGCAGCAGCAGCTGACTTGATCGTTGATGCTAATCATCATGTTTGAATCTGAGAGTAAATAGAGCCGACTACAACTCTAAAAATGAAGGGTTCAACTGGAGTTGTCCTCAGATCCGCTAAGAACCGTAGGGTTCTTGGCCAATGAAAAACAGCCCCAAAAGGTTCTTCAAAGAACTTGTTAGAAGGTGGGTTCATCGAGGAACCTCCGTTGTTGCTGGACTTCTTCCGGGAACTTCGCAATTACAACTGACAACGATGGTGGCAAGTTTGTATGCGACAACAAGTTAAAAAGGTTAAGTTGGGTTGATGTTTGGCTCTAAATATGTCTAGAAATAATTTATAGAATAATAATATAACATACTAATAATGAATAACGAAGACAATGAGGTTTTCTGTGAACATCTTCCATAACGTTTCTATAGTTAATTACCGTAAATTTTAGAAAGCCGGGTTTGACCGTCGGCGTTGTATGAGCTACAGTACAGTACCGTTATCTAGCTAGCTAACGTTATGTCCTAACTAGGCACAACTAGGTTTGGATTATTTCCCTCAACTATAATCTTTCACATATATTGTATATCGTTTCCATAAAGCCAACATGGCTTTACACTCATTAACGTAAGTTTCCAATCTAGAGCAGTTCTCACTTTTGTGATAATGAACTAGCTAACGTTAACTAACTAACTAAGGACGGTGACCTGTCCAGACGAGATGTTACAACGAACTGAATCGTCAATGGAGGTCTTCCTCTTTATATAGCCTGCTACAGCATGCAATACTATTAACTCACAAGGGGCATAACGTTACATGTACAATACTATCCCATTTTGGAAACGTTACATGGACAATACTATCCCATTTTGGAAACGTTACATGTCCGCCCCCTTGTGGAGGGAAATTAATATCTTAGATGGAAGCTGTAGATGGGATTCAAATGCATAATGGTATTAATACAGTGTCTAGACTACCTCTTTTGTATAAATGCCCTTCAGAATTCAAACACAGTATTGCCACGCAGCAAAATGTTGCGTATAATCTTTCAAGTCAGCCTGATAAAATATTAAACAATTTGTGTACAAAGATATATTGAAATGTGATATTAGGCCTGTATGGCAGTACTGTTACTGTATGGCAGTACTATATTGGCTAGTGCTTTCTCCAATATGTTCTTCTATTTTACATTACATTGTATGTCAATGCCATTTATCTTTCAATATTTTTTTAATATATATAAATGTATATATTGATACTTGTAAGACTATTCTTTGACACATTTTCTCTTCCTTTGAAATTCTTATAGGACAGAACATGGACACAATGCAATTGGGATCAAGAAGAAGGTACAGATATGTTGTAGGACAGCTGCATTTGAAGTGTACATTTAACCTACATAGCAGTCAATACAAACTGACATCTATTAGCATACAAATGTGTACAAATGATCTTTTCAGATCTTCTCAGAAATGAATCAAGTCCATGGAATGGATATAGACAAAAAGATAATTCAAGGACTATCAGAGGTCGAGAGGCAAGGCAGGGGTGAGGACATCATCCTGCTATTTTGACAGTCCCTGAAGGACAATACAGAAGAGGGATTTGCTCTTATTCCTTCCCTTTCTCTAATGTATTTTGTAATAAAATTAGCAACTGTAGTAATATCGTTTCTTTACTTTACTAGGACTGGAGACCACAGCAGCGATTCTGCTCTTGCCCTACCTCTTCAATGAGGACCCGAGTGGCCTTTATGTACATGACAAGGTATGCCTATGCACCAATCATCTGTTTCTTCATTAACATAGGTGTGCATGCTTATATAAAACTACAGCTGAACATTTGTTATGTTCTTTGTTAATTGTATGTGTATTAATATTTTCTTACTTTTGTTGACACAGATTTCACCGCTCTTCACTCCTTTACTGCACATCGGTGGAAATCCATTTCACCATGAGAGTGAAATCCCGCTGGCCTTTGATGGAGAGAACATCCACGCCCTCGAGGACGTCCCCATGGGACTTGAGGCTCTGCTAGGGCTGTATTTTTTTAATTTTCCCTTAAATGTCAGATAAACACTTATGTTGTTATTAAGTTACTGTGTTCTGGGGATAAGAGAAGTTGGGGTGAAGTTACCAGGGCCGGTCATAAAGATGGCAAACTTCCTAACATAACTAAGTGGATACGATATACACACTAAAGCTGAAAAATCTGTATTTAGCACCAAGTCTACAATATTGTTAGTTTACCTATGATTCATTTTTAATGTATGTTGTTTTTATTGTACATCATTATGTGTATATATTATATGTCTTGAAAAGCACTATACAAAGTAAATGTATTATTTATTATGGTCTGACATGTCTGCAGAAATGTTGCAATATTGTAATGTGTTCTGTTTGGTAAATTGTTCTGTAAATATTTATTCACATTTGTGGTGCCACTAAATAAATAATGAATTATTTAAATCAATATTGTTATTAATATTATTAAAATATGTTTTTATAATGCAGGGAGGGTGGACAGGGAGTTAAAAAAAGGAACCCCAAAAGGTTCTTTGAGGAACCATGATAAGGGGTTCTTCAATGAACTTATAGGGGTTCCCACAAAAGGTTCTTCAAATAACTTTTAGGGGTTCCCCCAGTTTCAATTTGAAAACCCCCAAAGGATACTCCAGGAACCTTTAGTTTTTAGAGTGTATATTGATAAAACTCACCTTGTCCGAGAGACATTTACATAGTTATACACAGCCCCTTTAGGGATGACTATTTTAGGGCAAAATAGCAGCCACAACAGACAGACCTGATATTGCCCATAATTCAGTCCTCACGTGCTGAGTGGGTACGACCAAAGTTATTCTGTTTAGCTGCACTTTGTAGTACATTTTTACACTATAATAAATGTTTCTGATGCCACATCGCCCATTTTTAAAGGGAGTCGTTGGTTTTTAGAGGCAGTCGCTATTTAGCTTTTTGTCTGAAAGTATTTTCTCAACTGCGATACCAACTCCAGTCAACAGATGGCGATGTGCGTCTTTCAGGTGATTCTGCCACTGTGACGTATAATCTAGTGGACGGGACACTTCTTCAACATCAACAGCTAATCAGCCACATTGTTTCACTCTAACTTGCTAGGTTTAATTAATCAATCTAGCAACTCCTCTCATACTGGGAATAATTACAGGTGCACCTTACTAGCTTATACTATATCATACATGGTCTTAACTAGTAAACACAGATTCCAGTTTTCATCCAGTTCACATAGATAGCCGTTAGCTGGCTCAGCCCTCTTCACACCTCCAAGGTGCCCCCTCACCCCTCACACAGGAATACACACTCAGAGCCTATGAGGCTTTTATAAAAACTCCACTTGTTTCGCTCATCTCATTCTTTTTTTTAAAACTACGTTCAAGATGTGGTATCCACTCGGCTCACTGCCTCTCAGATCAAAGGTGGGTCCATCTGCTCCGTTCCCGAAGTGTGGTTTCCCTGAGATCCCAAGTGCACAATTTACCCAGATCGTCAGAAGCGGTCACCAAGTGAAGATTCACATCCCCATCACCAAATGTGGTTGTTTACTTCTTTAATATCAAATGAGACAAACTTATCACAAAAGTCAGAGTTATTCTTAAACTAAATCTTTATTCACTTAAGGGAGCAGGTCAATACAACACACACATATAAAGTGAATCAATTGAGTGCTCTACGATAATGACGGCTGGTTGACGAATCACCCCCAGAAGATTCATTGAGAGCCATGAGACAAAAGTACAAAGGTATTTTATAGCCAAGATACACCCCTTTCAACCTACATGACAAACAACAGATGTATAGAACGGGTCACAAGGTTAAGATTTGTATGAAAGATACTTATAATTCACAGCAGACAGTATCTGCTGTAAAAACAGTACTCTGTGTAGAGACCAGGGTCTGGCCCTGGGGTCATCTCTCCCTGGTACCATATAGAACAGAAACATTAACTCATGCTCTGGAATGCGGTCTCTTTAGGTTTTAATCACCCAAAAGACATTGTAAATCTCCTGTCAAGGTTTTCTCCCAGAGGCCCATCCTCAGTAGAACACACAGACACTATAGTTCTAAGAACCCTCTATTCTGTTGCATAAAACAACCATTTGATCCAATAAAAGTATTATAACATAATGTTGCAGTTTTGCTCTCAGTGTCCACTGAAAGTTGACTAGTAACAATAACTGGGACATAAAAGACACCCACCATGAGACCCACTAAATCTGCCCAAGAGGCAAACAAAAGAAAAACCCACACCAAACTTAAAGACAGGAAGTAAACCAAAAAGGTGGAGCAACTAAAAGGTGTTGACTCTCCACATCTATCAAGACAAATGGAGCACTGGGCCAGACACTCTTAAATAGAACCTGGACCAGCTCAGGTGAAACACCTTCCCACTAACGAGATGGACAAGCCAGCACAGGTGTAACACATACTGACTAACGAGGGGACACCAATCAGTGCGTCCTACGTGCTAACGAGCTATACGTGCTAAAGTCCAACCTCAAAACATAAATGGAAAAACCAAAGTCTGTAACACCTTCCCCTTAGGACAACAAATATATTTTATATTTATGACTCAATTTATTAGGATTGTTAATAAAATTGATTATAGACCGATTTATTATACTGCGTCCATGTGTATAAGCTGCAAGTACGTTGAAATGAAATAGTTTTCTTTTACACTTTCAACTAGAACCAAACTTATATTGTATGTCGGTCATAGTCTTATTTTCAACGACATTTTGCTAGGTGGGATATCCCCAATGTCACAGTTTAAACGTGTCCAAATCAATAGTCCAAAGGCAGAAACAGTTTGTGATAAATTGAAAACCTAAATGTAAAATGTACTATATACACAAACATCTGCCACAATAATCATATTACTTGTACTTATATTTTTTAAAACAAGCTCCTTATAAACTGCACAAGCACCAGAAACGCTGTTGTTTTGACAAGTAGCAATAAATCACTGGTATCGATTAGGGGGGAAATCAGGTTATAGGTGCTGTTGAAACTAACACAACTAAAAAAACACATGTAAATGGGAGATATATTTTACCTCACTGGTTAGAGGACAACCTGCAGAATGCAGTCAGCTACATTTTGGAGTGATGCATTTAAATTTAGGGGTCGCTAAACAAAGGAACGCAAAACTTACTTGTCATAACTCATCGATATCATGCTAAAATAATTTGTGTGACAGAAGATGATGATTCATCAATATCATGTTGAAATCAATTGTGTGAGAGGGAGATGAGGTTGCACGTCCTGTTAAAACTAACAGCTCAAAAACTACACAGAATCTGGGAGTAATGTGTACATCACTGGTTAGAGGACAATTTGTAGAGAACAACTAGCTACATTTTGAAGTGTTGCATTTTGATCAAAGTGGGTCACCAACATGGTAAGTGTAACAACTCTTTTTTTGTTAGTCACTTTTTGTTAAATCTGAATGAATAATGAATAATACTCTTTCAATTCAGAGCCTGGATTTTCCCCCTGAGGCTAATATCCATATCATGTTGAAATCAATAGAACAGGGGACAAACGTTTAGGGTTCTACATTGTGACATCATTAAAATACTCCTACTACAATGTTACAACATTCTACATTGTGACATCATTAAAATACTCCTACTACAATGTTAAAACATTCTACACTGTGACATCATTAAAATACTCCTACTACAATGTTAAAACATTCTACACTGTGACATCATTAAAATACTCCTACTACAATGTTAAAACATTCTACATTGTGACATCATTAAAATACTCCTACTACAATGGTAAAACATTCTACATTGTGACATCATTAAAATACTCCTACTATAATGTTAAAACATTCTACATTGTGACATCATTAATTAAAATACTCCTACTATAATGTTAAAACATTCTACATTGTGACATTATTAAATTGATATCATGAAACAACTCCTTCATGTATGTATTTTCTGATGTTTGATCAGAGATATTTTATCAGAGTATGTCTTGTCACACTGATCACAGCTATAAGGTTTCTCTCCTGTGTGTATTCTCTGGTGCACTGTCAGCTCTCCAGAGTGGCCAAAACTCTTCCCACATTGCCCACAACTATAAGATTTCTCTCCTGTGTGTATTCTCTGGTGTTGAGTCAGCTCTCCAGATCGAAGAAAACTCTTATTGACCACAACTATAAGATTTATCTCCTGTGTGTGTCCTCTGGTGTATCTTCAGCTGGCTAGATGTAGTAAAACTCTTCCCACATTGGTCACAGCTAAAAGATTTCTCTCCTGTGTGTGTTCTCTGGTGTAATGTCAAATGGCCAGATCTAGCAAAACTCTTCCCACATAGATCACAGCTATAAGGTTTCTCTCCTGTGTGTATTCTCCAGTGCACTGTCAGATCGCTAGATGTAGTAAAACTCTTCCCACATTGACCACAGCTATAAGATTTCTCTCCTGTGTGTATTCTCCAGTGCACTGTCAGATCGCTAGATGTAGTAAAACTCTTCCCACATTGACCACAGCTAAAAGGTTTCTCTCCTGTGTGTGTTCTCTGGTGTATCTTCAGCTGGCTAGATGTAGTAAAACTCTTCCCACATTGGTCACAGCTAAAAGATTTCTCTCCTGTGTGTGTTCTCTGGTGTAATGTCAAATGGCCAGATCTAGCAAAACTCTTCCCACATAGATCACAGCTATAAGGTTTCTCTCCTGTGTGTATTCTCCAGTGCACTGTCAGATTGCTAGATGTAGTAAAACTCTTCCCACATTGACCACAGCTAAAAGGTTTCTCTCCTGAGTGTGTTCTCTGGTGTGAAGTCAGCTGTCTAGATGTAGGAAAACTCTTCTCACATTGATCACAGCTATAAGGCTTCTCTCCTGTGTGTGTTCTCTGGTGTCGAATCAGACTGCTTGATGTAGTAAAACTCTTCCCACATTGATCACAGCTATAAGGCTTCTCTCCTGTGTGTGTTCTCTGGTGTCGAATCAGACTGATTGATGTAGTAAAACTCTTCCCACATTGATCACAGCTATAAGGTTTCTCTCCTGTGTGTGTTCTCTGGTGTATTTTAAGTTTTGATGAAGATTTGCAAGGTTTCCCACAGTCAGAGCAGCAATGAGATTTCTTCCCTGTGGCTCTCCACTGGTGTTTCTTGAGGTGTTTCGATGTGGAGAGACTCTTCTCTGCCTCGTCAGCATCATGAGGTTGTTGAGGCCCCCCAGAGGATCCACAATAGTCATGTCTCTCTCCTGTGAACAACAAAGTCAGACAGATGGTTTAAGGCCCACAACAGCAGAAATCCACTGTAAAAGGTGATGCCAACAGCGTAGCCATGATGTAGTACAACAATTGACGTCTGCCCTTGGTTCACTCCAGACTTGACTGCCCTTGACCAGCACAAAAACACCCTGTGGTGTACTGCACTAGCATCGAATATTCCCCGCGATATGAAACTTTCAGGGAAGTCAGAAACCAATACACACGGTCAGTTTGAAAAAGCCTTTACTTTCCTAACAGAAATATGCATCCTGCAGCACTAATTCCAAAAAGTTTTGGGACACTGTAAAGTCCATGGAAAATAAGAGTATCTCCTCCCAGCTGCCAACTGCACTGAGGCTAGGAAACACTGTCAACAGAGCAGTTCAATAAGCATTTTTCTACGGCTGGCCATGCTTTCCACCTGGCTACCCCAACCCCGGCTAACAGCTCTGCACACCACGCAGCAACTTGCCCAAGCTCCCCTCGCTTCTCCTTCACCCAAATCCAGACAGCTGATGTTCTGAAAGAGCTGCAAAAGCTGGATGCCTAAAAATCAGCTGGGCTAGACAATCTGGAACCTCTCTTCCTAAAATGATCTGCCACCATTGTTGCAACCCCTATTACTGGTCTGTTCAACCTCTCTTTTGTATCGTCTGAGATTCCTAAAGATCTGAAAGCTGCCGCGGTCATCCCCCTCTTCAAAGGGGGTGACACTCTAGACCCAAACTGTTGTAGACCTATATCCATCCTGCCCTGCCTTTCTAAAGTCTTCGAAAGCCAAGTGAACAAACAGATCACTGACCATTTCGAATCCCACCGTACCTTCTCCGCTATGCAATCTGGTTTCCGAGCTGGTCACGGGTGCACCTCAGCCACCCTCAACGTCCTAAACGATATCAAATCCGCCATCGATAAAAGACAGTACTGTGCAGCCGTATTCATCAACCTAGCCAAGTCTTTCGACTCTGTCAATCACCGTATTCTTATCGGCAGACTCAACAGCCTTGGTTTCTCAAATGACTGCCTCGCCTGGTTCACCAACTACTTCTCTGATGGAGTTCAGTGTGTCAAATCGGAGGGCCTGTTGTCCGGACCTCTGGCAGTCTCTATGTGGGTGCCACAGGGTTCAATTCTCAGGCTGACTCTCTGTATATATCAATGCTGTAACTCTTGCTGTGGGTGTTTCTCTGATGACACCATTCTGTATAAATATGGCCCTTCTTTGGACACTGTGTTAACAAACCTCCATACGAGCTTCAACGCCATACAACACTCCTTCCGTGGCTTCCAACTGCTCTTATATGCTAGTAAAACTAAATGCTCTTCAACCGATCGCTGCCCGCATCCGCCCGCCCGACAAGCATCACTACTCTGGACTAGAGGTCGACCGATTATGATTTTTCAATGCCGATACCGACACCGATTATTGGAGGACAAAAAAAGCCGATACCGATTAATCGGACGATTTATTTAAAAAAAATGTTTTTAAATATATATATATATATCATACACACACACATTTTTGTAATAATGACAATTGCAACAATACTGAATGAACAATGAACACTTATTTTAACTTAAAATAATACATAAATACACACACACACACACAGCTCTGAAGTGACAATGATACTGAAGAGTCTGCTTAGGAGACAAATACTCTCAACTGTTTGAATAAAAATTGAGTTTAAGTTACCTGTGATGAATGTTGAAAACAAAAACTTTAATTTCTATATGCAGGAAATCCTATTTTAATAATGGGCATGGTAAGAATTGACAACCAAAGTGCGAGTCATAATTCCCATGACACCTAGCAAAAAGCGGTTCCTTCATTTATTGCATAGGATATTTTTAGATTCACTTAAAATAAGGTCTGTGTTTCGTGTAGGCTTACATCACCGTGCCAATTTTATAACTGTGTAGATATCCATAGGACAAGGTAACTCTGATCAATATTGGCTAAATATAAGCGAAGATAAAAAAAATTGTAGAGTGGATTTATGAAAATATGTTGACAAACGTTACCTTATCCTAGTGAGATTTACACGGGTATCAAAACGTCGAGGCGGTTTAAGCCTGCACGAAACACAGACCTTATTTGAAGTAGATCAAGACATTCTCTATGGAAGACATGAACGGTAAAATAACGAAGGAACCCCTTTCAAATTCAGCCAAAAGTTATTACAGGAATTATAACGCGTCGACTATTTCTCTCTAAACCATATACCTTTGACTAATCCGGAAACTATCACCTCGAAAACAAAACGTTTATTCCGTTCCGTATGTTATCTAACGGTTGGCATCTATTAGTCTAAATATTCCTGTTACATTGCACAACCTTCAATGTTGTCATAATTACGTAAAATTCTGGCAAATTAGTTCGCAAAGAGCCAGGCGGCCCAAACTGTTGCATATACCCTGACTCTGCATGCAATGAACGCAAGAGAAATTACACAATTTCACCTGGTTAATATTGCCTGTTAACCTGGATTTCTATTAGCTAAATATGCAGGTTTAAAAATATATACTTGTGTATTGATTTTAAGAAAGGCATTGATGTTTATGGTTAAGTACACATTGGAGCAATGACAGTCATTGATTGATTGTTTTTTATAATATAAGTTTAATGCTAGCTAGCAACTTACCTTAGCTTACTGCATTCGCCAACAGGCAGGCTCCTCGTGGAGTGCAATGTAATCAGGTGTTAGAGCATTGGACTAGTTAACTGTAAGGTTGCAAGATTGGATCCCCCGAGCTGACAAAGTTAAAAATCTGTCGTTCTGCCCCGTTCCTAGCCCGTCATTGAAAATAAGAATGTGTTCTTAACTGACTTGCCTAGTTAAATAAAGATTAAATAAAGGTGTAAAAAAAAAATTATATTAAAAAAATAAAAATACATCTGCAAATCGGCGCCCAAAAATACCGATTTCCGATTGTTATGAAAACTTGAAATCGGCCCCGATTAATCGGTCGACCTCTACTCTGGACGGTTCTGACTTAGAATATGTTGACAACTATAAATACCTAGGTGTCTGGTTAGACTGTAAACTCTCCTTCCAGACTCACATTAAGCATCTCCAATCCAAAGTTAAATCTAGAATCGGCTTCCTATTTCCTATAGCCTCCTTCACGCTGCAAAACATGGCCTCGTAAAACTGACTATCCTACCGATCCTTGACGTCGGCAATGTCATTTACAAAAGGTGATTCTACAAAGTATTGAAAAGTATTATTGGTGTGAATACAAGAACAATAACATAGACCTACTGTAGGACCCATAACTTCACCTAACAACATACACCTACTGTAGGACCCATAACTTCACCTAACAACATACACCTACTGTAGGACCCATAACGTCCCCTAACAACATAGACCTACTGTAGGACCCATAACTTCACCTAACAACAACATAGACCTATGACTATAAATAATTGAATATTTCCAGGTGAAACATGGAAACTAAAAGGACTTTGTCATGACATTTCATAACCTGATCACCAGCTAATTTTGTGTCCTGAATAACGGAAAATAGCTCTGTGTGTTGTACAATAGCCTATCCATCAAGGAACAGTTCTCTCTCTACACATGAGCTAAGTATCTCCGTGTCCAAACAGACTAACGTGACCCTACAGTAAATCAAGCAAACAATAACATTATAAACATCAATTTGTTAGGGATGTTGGATCCAACGTGGAGCACGGCATAACTGTCTTTACCAGAGTAATGAATGAAGAAGCACTTTGGTTGTTGTTGCATGTCGTGATGTTTGTCATGTGACTGGCATTCAGAAAATTATTTCCTGGATCAGCTGATGATAGTTGAACATGTGACTAATTAAATTGCTACAGTATTAAGAATTATGTGTAATTATTGAACCAATTATATGCATATCATATCTTCTGGGACCGAGTAGCAGGCAGTTTAATTTGGGCACGCTTTTCATCCAAAATTCCAAATGCTGCCCCCTACCCTAGAGAAGTTAAGCTCGAGACCTTGGGTCTCGACCCCGCCCTGTGCAACTGGGTCCTGGACTTTCTGACCGGCTGCCCCCAGGTGGCGAAGGTAGGAAACAATATCTCCATCCCGCTGATCCTCAACACTGGGTCCCACAAGGGTGCGTTTTGAGCCCTCTCCTGTACTCCCTGTTCACCCATGACTGTGTGGCCATGCACGCCTCCAACTCAATCATCAAGTTGGCAGACAACGCTACAGTGGTCGGCTTGATTACCAACAATGACGAGACGACCTACAGGGAAGAGGTGAGGGCCCTCGGAGTGTGGTGTCAGGAAAATAACCTCTCACTCAACATCAACAAAACAAAAGAGATGATCGTGGACTTCAGGAAACTGCAGAGGGAGGGAGCACCCCCCGGGAGCACCCCCCCCACCCCATCCACATTGATGGGTCAGTAGTGGAGAAGGTGGAACGTTTTTAGTTCCTCGGCGTACACATCACAGACAAACTGAAATGGTCCACCCACACAGACAGTGTGGTGAAGAAGGCGCAACAGCAACTCTTCAACCTCAGGAGGCTGAAGAAATTTGTCTTGTCACCGAACACACTCACAAACGTTTAGACGCACAATCGAGAGCATCCTGTCGGGCTGTATCACCGCCTGGTATGGCAACTGCACCGCCCTCAACCGCAAGACCCTCCAGAGGGTGGTCCGGTCTGCACAACGCATCACCGGGGCAAACTACCTGTCCTCCAGTACACCTACACCACTCGATGTCACAGGAAGGCCAAAAAGATCATCAAGGACAACAACCACCCGAGCCACTGCCTGTTCACACCGCTATCATCCAGAAGGCGAGGTCAGTACAGTTGCATCAAAGCTGGGACCGAGAGACTGAAAAACAGCTTCTATCTCAAGGCCATCAGACTGTTAAACAGCCATCACTAACATAGAGAGGCTGCTGCCAACATACAGACTCAATCTCTGGCCACTTTAATAAATGGACTTAATAAAAGGTATCACTAGTCACTTTAAATAACGCAACTTTAATAATGTTCACATATGCTACATTACCCTCATATGTATATACAGTATATGTATATACTCATATGTATATACAGTATTCTATACCATCTACTGCATCTGCCTATGACGCACGGCCATCGCTCATCCATGTATTAATATGTACATATTCTTATTCATCCCTTACATTTGTGTGTATAAGGTAGTTGTTGTGAATTTGTTAGATATTACTGCATTGTTGGAACTAGAAGCACAAGCATTTCGCTACAGTCACATTAACATCTGCTAACCATGTGTATGTGACCATTAACATCTGCTAACCATGTGTATGTGACCATTAACATCCGCTAACCATGTGTATGTGACCATTAACATCCGCTAACCATGTGTATGTGATCATTAACATCCGCTAACCATGTGTATGTGACCATTAACATCCGCTAACCATGTGTATGTGACCATTAACATCCGCTAACCATGTGTATGTGACCATTAACATCCGCTAACCATGTGTATGTAACCATTAACATCTGCTAACCATGTGACCATTAACTTCTTGTCAATATAGGGGGTGCTGTTTCGCATTAGCATAATTTGCTCTACAGATTAAACTGCCTAGTACTCAATTCTTGCTCGTACAATATGCATATTATTATTATTATTGGATAGAAAACACTCTCTAGTTTCTATAGCCGTTGGAATTTTGTCTCTGAGTGAAACAGAACTCCTTCTACAGCACTTTTCATGACAGGGAGTCAGATTTCAGACATCTTGGCCCCTGATCCCAGGTCGGTTTAAAGGTCCCTGTAAATGCTATGGAGAAACAGACACTTCTTACGTCTTCCCCTGGGTGTCAGTACGTGGTGACGCTTTGAATGGAGTCGATTGCGCAATCAGGGCCTCTATAAATCACCAAATACCGGAAGTAACTTCCTTTTGCTGCCTGCGCCTGACGCACGAAGGACGTCGGACTCGCCTCCTTCCAACCTGTTGTTTAGCCAGTAATATTTCTCCGGTCATATTTTTACTCGTTATAGGTGTTAAAAACATCATAAGGT
Organism: Salvelinus namaycush; assembly: GCF_016432855.1. NCBI lineage: Eukaryota > Metazoa > Chordata > Actinopteri > Salmoniformes > Salmonidae > Salvelinus > Salvelinus namaycush. The sequence continues at coordinate 111,207 of NW_024061166.1, forward strand.
AGTTAATTTGAACCGTTTTATAGCAATTTATATCCGTTTAGTGCGATTTTGAGGCATTGCTTTGTGGTGCACTTTGAAGCGCCGGGCACGTTTCGGGGTCCCGGTCGAACGTTAGTGGGCATTTCGACAGACAAGAGGACATTTTTCGACCAAAAGAAGATTAGACCCAAGAAAGGATTCATTGCCCAAGATTCTGATGGAAGAACAGCTCATAGTAAGAACAATTTATGATAAATCGTGTTTCTGTCGAAAAATGTTAAACGCTTATGCCGCCATTTTGTTAGGTGTAGCTTCGCTTGGCGCAACCTGTATTGAAAAGTAAGGATAATTTAAAAAATGTAATTCAGCGATTGTATTAAGAATTAAATTGTCTATCAATCGCTGTCCACCCTGTATTTTTTTGTCAAGTTTATGAGTATTTATGTATAAGACTAGATCACTGTCTAATATGGCGCACGACATTTTCTGACCAGCTGGGCTACTTTTCTCATTGTCTAACCATGATTTTGGTGGCTAAATATGCACATTTTCGAACAAACTCTATATGTATGTTGTAATATGATGTTACAGGAGTGTCATCTGAAGAATTCTGAGAAGGTTAGTGAAAAAATTAATACATTTTGGTGGTGATAATGCTTTCGCTCTCTTTGCCGTGAATCAATGCTGGGGTAATGTTTGCACATGTGCTATGGTAATATAACGATTTATTGTGTTTTCGCTGTAAGACACTTAGAAAATCTGAAATATTGTCTGGATTCACAGGATCTGTATCTTTCAATTAGTGTACGCTGTGTATTTTTACGAAATCTTTTATGATTAGTAATTAGGTAATACACGTTGCTCTGTATTTTTTCTAGTCGAGTTGTGATGGTGGGTGCAATTGTAAACTATGATTTATACCTGAAATATGCACATTTTTCTAACAAAACCTATCCTATACCATAAATATGTTATCAGACTGTCATCTGATGAGGTTTTTTCTTGGTTAGTGGCTATCAATATCTTTATTTGGCCGAATTGGTGATAGCTACTGGTGTTGAGAAAAAATGGTGGACAAAGAAAAATGGTGTCTTTTGCTAACGTGGTTAGCTAATATATTTACATATTTTGTCTTCCCTGCAAAACATTTTAAAAATCTGAAATGGTGGCTTTATTCACAAGATCTGTATCTTTCATTAGGTGTCTTGGACTTGTGATTTAATGATATTTAGATGCTACTATTTAATTGTGACGCTATGCTAGCGATGCTAATCAGTGTGGGGGGGGTGGGGGGTGCTCCCGGACCCGGGGTAGAGAGGCGTGAAAGGTTATTAACATCCGCTAACCATGTGTATGTGACCATTAACATCTGCTAGCCATGTGTATGTGACCATTAACATCTGCTAACCATGTGACCATTAACATCCGCTAACCATGTGTATGTGACCATTAACATCTGCTAACCATGTGTATGTGACCATTAACATCTGCTAACCATGTGTATGTGACCATTAACCTTTCACGAGTATCAACCCCGTATCCGGGATCACCCCCCACCCCCCCCACACTGATTAGCATCGCTAGCATAGCTTCACAAGTAAATAGTAGCATCTAAATATCATTAAATCACAAGTCCAAGACACCAGATGAAAGATACAGATCTTGTGAATAAACCCATCATTTCTGTTTTTTAAAATGTTTTACAGGGAAGACACAATATGTAAATCTATTAGCTAACCACGTTAGCAAAATACACCATCTTTCTTTGTCCACCATTTTCTCTCTCCACCACTAGCTATCACCAATTCGGCTAAACTAAGATATTGATAGCAACAAACCAAGAAAAAAACTCATCAGATGACAGTCTGATAACATATTTATGGTATAGGATAGGTGTTGTTAGAAAAAAGTGCATATTTCAGGTAGAAATCACAGTTTACAATTGCACCGACCATCACAAATCGACTAGAATTACTAGATAGAGCAACGTGTATGACCAATTTACTCATCATAAAACATTTCATAAAAATAGACAAAGCATAGCAATGGAAAGACACAGTTCTTGTGATTTCAGACCATATTTCAGATTTTCTAAGCGTTTTTCAGCGAAAACACAATAAATCGATAAGTTAGCATACCACATGTGCAAATGTTAGTAGAGCATGAATTCAAGGCAAAGGGAGCTATAACGTTATCATCGCCAAAATATATTAATTTTTTCACTAACCTTCTCAGAATTCTTCCGATGACACTCCTGTAACATCATTTTACAACATACATATACAGTTTGTTCGAAAAGGTGCATATTTAGCCATACAAAACCGTGGTTATACAATGGAAATAGTCACAACTCAAGCATCAAAATGAGGGACGTCAGCTTTCAGAGTGATCTAGTTTAATCGAAAGCTAATCATATACTTGACTAAAAAATACAGAGTTGACAGGAATCGAAAGACAAATTAGTTCTTAATGCAACCGCTGACTTACATTTTTAAAATTATCCTTACTTTTCAATACAGGGTTCGCCAAGTGAAGCTATACCAAACAAAATGGCGAAATATGCGTTTAAAATATTTCGACAGAACAACGATTTATCATATTAAATATTGCTTACTTTGAGCTGTTCTTCCATCAGATTCTTGGGCAATGTATTCTTTCTTGGGTTTAATCTTCTTTTGGTCGAAAGATGTTCTTTGTCCGTCTAAATGCCCGCTAACGTTCGACCGGGACCCCGAAATGTGCCCGGTGCTTCACATAGAAATGCATCAAAATCGCACTAAACGGATATAAATTGCTATAAAACGGTTTAAATTAACTACCTTATGATGTTTCTAAGTCCTATATCGAATTAAATTACAGACGGATACATTTCAAGTTGATAACCGAGCCTGTGAAAATGGCATCCGGAGGTCCCTTCCTGCGTAAGGGCGAGCGTCGAAAGGGGGGCTACTCTCACTCCTTGGTCTTTTATAACCTCTGAGAGCTACGGAGAAGGCCCATTCCACTTCTCATTGGTTACTGACATCCAGGGGAAGGCGGGTGCAGTTCGTGTCGTTCCATAGGATAGACAGAGACCTTAAAAACTGATCTGAAACCAGAGCTTCGCTCTCAGACCTTTCACTGTCTGTCATGGATTTCGCTGTAGAAAGAGTTCTGGGTCACCCACAGACATCATTCCAACTTTGTATGAAACTAGAAAGTGTTTTCTATCCAATAGAATTAATAATATGCATATTGTACGAGCAAGAATTGAGTACTAGGCAGTTTAATTTGGAGACGACAAAATGCTAATTCGGAACAGCACCCCCTGTAGTCGCAAGAAGTTTTAACATCCGCTAACCATGTGTATGTGACCATTAACATCTGCTAACCATGTGACCATTAACATCCGCTAACCATGTGTATGTGGCCATTAACATCCGCTAACCACGTGTATGTGACCATTAACATCCGCTAACCACGTGTATGTGACCATTAACATCCGCTAACCACGTGTATGTGACCATTAACATCCGCTAACCACGTGTATGTGACCATTAACATCCGCTAACCATGTGTATGTGACCAATAATATCCGCTAACCATGTGTATGTGACCATTAACATCCGCTAACCATGTGTATGTGACCATTAACATCCGCTAACCATGTGTATGTGACCAATAACATCCGCTAACCATGTGTATGTGACCAATAACATCCGCTAACCATGTGTATGTGACCAATAACATCCGCTAACCATGTGTATGTGACCAATAACATCCGCTAACCATGTGTATGTGACCAATAACATCTGCTAACCATGTGTATGTGACCATTAACATCCGCTAACCATGTGTATGTGACCATTATCATGAGTAAGGACGCACACCTGATTACACATATAGAAGTAGGACTAGTCTACCTGGTTACACATATAGAAGTAGGACTAGTCTACCTGGTTACACATATAGAGGTAGGACTAGTCTACCTGGTTACACATATAGAAGTAGGACTAGTCTACCTGGTTACACATATAGAAGTAGGACAGGTCTACCTGGTTACACATATAGAAGTAGGACTAGTCTACCTGGTTACACATATAGAAGTAGGACTAGTCTACCTGGTTACACATATAGAAGTAGGACTAGTCTACCTGGTTACACATATAGAAGTAGGACTAGTCTACCTGGTTACACATATAGAAGTAGGACTAGTCTACCTGGTTACACATATAGAAGTAGGACTAGTCTACCTGGTTACACATATAGAAGTAGGACTAGTCTACCTGGTTACACATATAGAAGTAGGACTAGTCTACCTGGTTACACATATAGAAGTAGGACTAGTCTACCTGGTTACACATATAGAAGTAGGACTAGTCTACCTGGTTACACATAGCAGGAGGACTAGTCTACCTGGTTACACATATAGCAGGAGGACTAGTCCACCCGACAACACATATAGAAGTAGGACTAGTCTACCCGACAACACATATAGAAGTAGGACTAGTCTACCTGGTTACACATATATAAGTAGGACTAGTCTACCTGGTTACACATATAGAAGTAGGACTAGTCTACCAAGTTACACATATAGATGTAAAACTAGTCTACCTGGCCTGCACACAAATGTAGGCCTATAAATGTGCCCATATGGGGATGTCTGATAGTATTTCTGATTGTCTTAATGCACCACCACTGAGTTGTGGAGCTTCTCAAAGCACATTTTTTTTCCCCCACCTCAAACAGCAAGTAAACAAAGTCTAATCAAAGTCAATTGCAAATGAGAATAACTCCTCAAAGTATTTGTAAAATATTTCCAGCTCCCACCCTTTCGAATAAACACTCGGCACGAAAGGGAAAAACGTAATGCGCTGATCCAGTGGAAATGTCATAAAATACCTGATTACTTCTTATCCCTTTCACAAATAGCCTACAGCTGTGTCGGTCGAGAACTCACTGGCACGGGAAACTGAGGGCCCAGAATATTTTATCCAATGTTTCAAGTTTGTTATAGACAGGCCATGTGATTTATAGGACAGTTATTAGCAATGTTTTTATTTGTTGGCTTTATGTAGGCTATTTTTTACATAGTTGGCATCTAGAATTCATCCATGATGTCATAATGGCAATAAAAGTTATTTAGATTTGTATAATTTTCATTTAGATAGAATGTAGATTAATCACAGACAATGATTGAGATACTATTATAAATTAAATTAAACGGTTTCAGTAAAATGAACATATGAAAATCATAACTGGCACCAGATCAGTATACAGTGGGGCAAAAAAGTATTTAGTCAGCCACCAATTGTTCAAGTTCTCCCACTTAAAAAGATGAGAGGCCTGTAATTTTCATCATAGGTACACTTCAACTATGACAGACAAAATGAGGGGAAAAAAATGCAGAAAATCACATTGTAGGATTTTTTATGAATTTATTTGCAAATAAGGCCTTACTCAACATTGACAGGAGGGTTTCAAGCAAAAGACAATTAATAAATTGACAAACCTGACACATCATCAAATCAAATGTTAATGGTCACATACACATGGTTAGCAGATGTTAATGGTCACATACACATGGTTAGCAGATGTTATTGGTCACATACACATGGTTAGCGGATGTTAATGGTCACATACACATGGTTAGCAGATGTTATTGGTCACATGGTTAGCGGATGTTAATGGTCACGTACACATGGTTAGCAGATGTTATTGGTCACATACACATGGTTAGCAGATGTTAACCTTTCACGAGTATCTACCCCGGGTCCGGGAGCACCCCCCACCCCCCCCCCCCCACACTGAGTAGCATCGCTAGCATAGCGTCACAATTAAATAGTAGCATCTAAATATCATTAAATCACAAGTCCAAGACACCTAATGAAAGATACAGATCTTGTGAATAAAGCCACCATTTCAGATTTTTTAAAATGTTTTACAGGGAAGACAAAATATGTAAATCTATTAGCTAACCACGTTAGCAAAAGACACCATTTTTCTTTGTCCACCATTTTCTCTCTCCACCAGTAGCTATCACCAATTCGGCCAAATAAAGATATTGATAGCCACTAACCAAGAAAAAATCTCATCAGATGACAGTCTGATAACATATTTATGGTATAGGATAGGTTTTGTTACAAAAATGTGCATATTTCAGGTATAAATCATAGTTTACAATTGCACCCACCATCACAACTCGACTAGAATAAATACACAGAGCAACGTGTATTACCTAATTACTAATCATAAAACATTTCGTAAAAATACACAGCATACACTAATTGAAAGACACAGATCCTGTGAATACAGACAATATTTCAGATTTTCTAAGTGTCTTACAGCGAAAACACAATAAATCGTTATATTAGCATACCACATGTGCAAACATTACCAGAGCATTGATTCTAGCCAAAGAGAGCGATAACGTAAATATCGCCAAAATATATTAATTTTTTCACTAACCTTCTCAGAATTCTTCAGATGACACTCCTGTAACATCATATTACAACATACATATAGAGTTTGTTCGAAAATGTGCATATTTAGCCACCAAAATCATGGTTAGACAATGACAAAAGTAGCCCAGCTGGTCAGAAAATGTCGTGCGCCATATTAGACAGTGATCTAGTCTTATACATAAATACTCATAAACTTGACTAAAAAATATAGGGTGGACAGCGATTGATAGACAATTTAATTCTTAATACAATCGCGGAATTACATTTTTTAAATTATCCTTACTTTTCAATACAGGTTGCGCCAAGCGAAGCTACATCTAACAAAATGGCGGCATAAGCGATTAACATTTTTCGACAGAAACACGATTTATCATAATAAATTGTTCTTACTATGAGCTGTTCTTTCATCAGAATCTTGGGCAATGAATCCTTTCTTGGGTCTAATCGTCTTTTGGTCGAAAGCTGTCCTCTTGCCATGTGGAAATGCCCACTAACGTTCGGCACGAACTGGAAACGTGCCCAGCTGTTCAAAGTGTCTCAGAAAGAAATGCCTCAAAATCGCACTAAACGGATATAAATTGCTATAAAACGGTTCAAATTAACTACCTTATGATGTTGTTAACACCTATAACGAGTAAAAACATGACTGGAGAAATATTACTGGCTAAACAACAGGTTGGAAGGAGGCGAGTCCGACGTCCTCCGTGCGCCAGGCGCAGGCAGCCAAAGAACGTTACTTCCGGTATTTGGTGATTTATAGAGGCACTGATTGCGCAATCGACTCCATTCAAAGCGTCATCACGTACTGACATCCAGGGGAAGACGTAAGAAGTGTCTGTTTCTCCATAGCATCTACAGGGACCTTTAAACTGACTCCAGATCAGGGGCCAAGATGTCTGAAATCTGACTCCCTATCATGAAAAGTGCTGTAGAAGGAGTTCTGTTTCACTCAGAGACAAAATTCCAACGGCTATAGAAACTAGAGAGTGTTTTCTATCCAATAATTATAATAATATGCATATTGTACGAGCAAGAATTGAGTAGGAAGCCGTTTAATGTGTAGAGCAAATTATGCTAATGCGAAACAGCACCCCCTATAGTTGCAAGAAGTTAATGGTCACATACACATGGTTAGCGGATGTTAATGGTCACATACACATGGTTAGCAGATGTTAATGGTCACATACACATGGTTAGCGGATGTTAATGGTCACATACACATGGTTAGCGGATGTTAATGGTCACATACACATGGTTAGCGGATGTTAATGGTCACATACACATGGTTAGCAGATGTTAATGGTCACATACACATGGTTAGCGGATGTTAATGGTCACATACACATGGTTAGCGGATGTTAATGGTCACATACACATGGTTAGCGGATGTTAATGGTCACATACACATGGTTAGCGGATGTTAATGGTCACATACACATGTTTAGCAGATGTTACTGGTCACATACACATGGTTAGCAGATGTTAATGGTCACATACACATGGTTAGCGGATGTTAATGGTCACATACACATGGTTAGCAGATGTTAATGGTCACATACACATGGTTAGCGGATGTTAATGGTCACATACACATGGTTAGCGGATGTTACTGGTCACATACACATGGTTAGCGAATGTTAATGGTCACATACACATGGTTAGCAGATGTTAATGGTCACATACACATGGTTAGCGAATGTTAATGGTCACATACACATGGTTAGCAGATGTTAATGGTCACATACACGTGGTTAGCGGATGTTAATGGTCACATACACATGGTTAGCGGATGTTAATGGTACATGGTTAGCGGATGTTAATGGTCACATACACATGGTTAGCGGATGTTACTGGTCACATGCACATGGTTAGCGGATGTTAATGGTCACATACACATGGTTAGCGGATGTTACTGGTCACATGCACATGGTTAGCGGATGTTAATGGTCACATACACATGGTTAGCGGATGTTATTGGTCACATACACATGGTTAGCAGATGTTAATGGTAATGGTCACATACACATGGTTAGCGGATGTTAATGGTCACATACACATGGTTAGCAGATGTTAATGGTCACATACATATGGTTAGCAGATGTTATTGGTCACATACACATGGTTAGCAGATGTTAATGGTAATGGTCACATACACATGGTTAGCGGATGTTAATGGTCACATACATATGGTTAGCAGATGTTATTGGTCACATACACATGGTTAGCAGATGTTAATGGTAATGGTCACATACACATGGTTAGCGGATGTTATTGGTCACATACACATGGTTAGAGGATGTTAATGGTCACATGCACATGGTTAGCGGATGTTAATGGTCACATACACATGGTTAGCAGATGTTATTGGTCACATACACATGGTTAGCAGATGTTAATGGTAATGGTCACATACACATGGTTAGCGGATGTTATTGGTCACATACACATGGTTAACAGATGTTAATGGTCACATACACATGGTTAGCGGATGTTAATGGTCACAGACACATGGTTAGCGGATGTTAATGATCACATACACATGGTTAGCAGATGTTACTGGTCACATACACATGGTTAGCGGATGTTAATGGTAATGGTCACAAACATGGTTAGCAGATGTTATTGGTCACATACACATGGTTAGCGGATGTTATTGGTCACATGGTTAGCAGATGTTATTGGTCACATACACATGGTTAGCAGATGTTAATGCGACTGTAGCGAAATGCTTGTGCTTCTAGTTCCGACAATGCAGTAATATCTAACAAGTAATCTAACAAATTCACAACAACTACCTTATACACACAAATGTAAGGGATGAATAAGAATATGTACATATAAATACATAGATGAGCGATGGCCGTGCGTCATAGGCAGATGCAGTAGATGGTATAGAATACTGTATATACATATGAGTATATACATATACTGTATATACATATGAGGGTAATGTAGCATATGTGAACATTATTAAAGTTGCGTTATTTAAAGTGACTAGTGATACCTTTTATTAAGTCCATTTATTAAAGTGGCCAGAGATTGAGTCTGTATGTTGGCAGCAGCCTCTCTATGTTAGTGATGGCAGGTTAACAGTCTGATGGCCTTGAGATAGAAGCTGTTTTTCAGTCTCTCGGTCCCAGCTTTGATGCAACTGTACTGACCTCGCCTTCTGGATGATAGCGGTGTGAACAGGCAGTGGCTCGGGTGGTTGTTGTCCTTGATGATCTTTTTGGCCTTCCTGTGACATCGAGTGGTGTAGGTGTCCTGGAGGGCAGGTAGTTTGCCCCGGTGATGCGTTGTGCAGACCGGACCACCCTCTGGAGGGTCTTGCGGTTGAGGGCGGTGCAGTTGCCATACCAGGCGGTGATACAGCCCGACAGGATGCTCTCGATTATGCGTCTGTAAACGTTTGTGAGTGTGTTCGGTGACAAGACAAATTTCTTCAGCCTCCTGAGGTTGAAGAGTTGCTGTTGCGCCTTCTTCACCACACTGTCTGTGTGGGTGGACCATTTCAGTTTGTCTGTGATGTGTACGCCGAGGAACTAAAAACGTTCCCCCTTCTCCACTACTGACCCGTCAATGTGGATGGAGGGGGTGCTCCCTCTGCAGTTTCCTGAAGTCCACGATCATCTCTTTTGTTTTGTTGATGTTGAGTGAGAGGTTATTTTCCTGACACCACACTCCGAGTGCCCTCACCTCTTCCCTGTAGGTCGTCTCGTCATTGTTGGTAATCAAGCCGACCACTGTAGCGTTGTCTGCCAACTTGATGATTGAGTTGGAGGCGTGCATGGCCACACAGTCACGGGTGAACAGGGAGTACAGGAGAGGGCTCAAAACGCACCCTTGTGGGACCCAGTGTTGAGGATCAGCGGGGTGGAGATATTGTTTCCTACCTTCGCCACCTGGGGGCAGCCGGTCAGAAAGTCCAGGACCCAGTTGCACAGGGCGGGGTCGAGACCCAAGGTCTCGAGCTTAACTTCTCTAGGGTAGGGGGCAGCATTTGGAATTTTGGATGAAAAGCGTGCCCAAATTAAACTGCCTGCTACTCGGGCCCAGAAAATATGATATGCATATAACTGGTTCAATAATTACACATAATTCTTAATACTGCAGCAATTTAGTAAGTCACATGTTCAACTATCATCAGCTGATCCAGGAAATCATTTTCTGAATGACAGTCACATGACAAACATCACGACATGCAACAACAACCAAAGTGCTTCTTCATTCATTACTCTGGTAAAGACAGTTATGCTGTGCTCCACGTTGGATCCAACATCCCTAACAAATTGATGTTTATATTGTGTTATTGTCTGCTTGATTTACAGTAGGGTCACGTTAGTCTGTTTGGACACGGAGATACTTAGCTCATGTGTAGAGAGAGAACTGTTCCTTGATGGATGGGCTATTGTACTACACACAGAGCTATTTTCCGTTATTCAGGACATTTAGAATGACATCACATTACAGAGTAGCCTAGTGGGATTATTCACAAAATTATCTGGTGATCAGGTTATCTTCTTGAGCCTATGGGGGGTGCTGTTTCGACTTAGCATAAATTTGTCTCCAAATTAAACTGCCTAGTACTCAATTCTTGCTCGTACAATATGCATATTATTGTTATTATTGGATAGAAAACACTCTCTAGTTTCTATAACCGTTGGAATTATGTCTCTGAGTGGAACAGAACTCATTCTACAGCACTTTTCTTGCCAGGGAGTGAGATTTCAGAAATCTTGGTCCCTGTTCCCAGTTCAGTTTTTAAGTCCCTGTGAATCCTATGGGGCTACAAACACTGCCTACGCCTTCCTCTAGATGTCAGTAAGTGGTGACAATTTGAATGGAGTCGATTGCGCAATCAGGGCCTGTATAAAAGACAGAAAGGCGGAAGGAGCTTTCTTTTCTTCAATGCGCTCGACGCACGATGGACGTCGGACTGGCCTCTTTCCAAGCTTTGGTTTAGCCAGTAATATATCGCCGGTCATGTTTTTACTCGTTATAGGTGTTAAAAACATCATAAGGTAGTTAATTTAAACCGTTTTATAGCAATTTATATCCGTTTAGTGCGATTTTGAGGCATTTCTTTGTGACGCACTTTGAAGAGTTGGACACTTTTCCTGTAGATGCCGAACGTTAGTGGCCATTTCGACGGGACAAGAGGACATCTTTCGACCAAAAGACGATTAGACCGGAGAAAGGATACATTGCCCAAGATTCTGATGGAAGATCAGCTCATAGTAAGAACTATTTATGATGATAAATCGTTGTTCTGTAGAAAAATGTTAAACGCATATTCCGCCATTTTCTTTGGGGTAGCTTCGCTTTGGCGCACCCGGTATTGCACAGTAAGGATAATTAAAAAAATGTAATTCAGCGATTGCATTAAGAATTAAATTGTCTATCAATCGCTGTCCACCCTATATTTTTTAGTCAAGTTTATGAGTATTTATGTATAAGACTAGATCACTGTCTAATATGGTGCACGACATTTTCTGACCAGCTGGGCTACTTTTGTCATTGTCTAACCATGATTTTGGTGGCTAAATATGCACATTTTCGAACAAACTCTATATGTATGTTGTAATATGATGTTACAGGAGTGTCATCTGAAGAATTCTGAGAAGGTTAGTGAAAAAATTAATACATTTTGGTGGTGATAATGCTTTCGCTCTCTTTGCCGTGAATCAATGCTGGGGTAATGTTTGCACATGTGCTATGGTAATATAACGATTTATTGTGTTTTCGCTGTAAGACACGTAGAAAATCTGAAATATTGTCTGTATTCACAGGATCTGCGTCTTTCAATTAGTGTATGCTGTGTATTTTTACGAAATCTTTTATGATTAGTAATTAGGTAATACACGTTGCTCTGTATTTTTTCTAGTCGAGTTGTGATGGTGGGTGCAATTGTAAACTATGATTTATACCTGAAATATGCACATTTTTCTAACAAAACCTATCCTATACCATAAATATGTTATCAGACTGTCATCTGATGAGGTTTTTTCTTGGTTAGTGGCTATCAATATCTTTATTTGGCCGAATTGGTGATAGCTACTGGTGGAGAGAAAAAATGGTGGACAAAGAAAAATGGTGTCTTTTGCTAACGTGGTTAGCTAATAGATTTACATATTTTGTCTTCCCTGTAAAACATTTTACAAATCAGAAATGATTGCTGGATTCACAAGAAGTGGATCTTTCATCTGGTATCTTGGACTTGTGATTGAATGATATTTAGATGCTAGTATTTACTTGTGACGCTATGCTAGCTATGCAGCTTTTTTACTGGTGGGGGGGTGGGGGGTGCTCCCGGATCCGGGTTTCTGAGTCGGTAGAAGTTAAATGGATTTAATTAAATAATACTATTATATTGAGACATACAAAGACAGGAATGTGTTGATTGATTAGTGAGAATAAAAAATGTTTACCACAGCATATTTAAGGCAGTTTCATTAAGTTATACTACATCTAAATAAGTAGCTAGCTACTGTAGGTCTATACTGCTCCTACACGGTGTAACAATACATCATGTAGATGTATATAATTAACAGACTAGGTCTATACTGCTCCTACATGGTGTAACAATACATCATGTAGATGCATATAATGAACAGACTAGGTCTATACTAGTCTGGTCTAGGTCTATACTGCTCCTACATGGTGTAACAATACATCATCTAGATGTATATAATGAACAGACTAGGTCTATACTGCTCCTACACGGTGTAACAATACATCATGTAGATGTATATAATGAACAGACTAGGTCTATACTGCTCCTACATGGTGTAACAATACATCATGTATATAATGAACAGACTAGGTCTATACTGCTGCTACATTTTTTGTATTATAATTTTATATTTACTTAACCTTTATTTAACCAGGTCGGCCAGTTGAGAACAAGTTCTCATTTACAACTGCAACCCTTGCCAAGATAAAGCAAAGCAGTGTGACAAAAACAGAGTTACACATAAACAAACGTACAGTCAATAACACAATAGAAACATCTATATACAGTGTGTGCAAATGGAGTACGAAGGTAAGGCAATAAATAGGCCATAGTAGCGAAGTAATTACAATTTAGCAAATTAACACTGGAGTGATAAATGATGATGTGACGGGAATGGGAACAATCTTTGTTTGGTTTTAGAATGGCATTTTCCCCTCTTGAATTAGCAAGCACACTAGCGAAGTGGCGCGAAGCTCTCCATCGTCAACAAACGCAGACAACGCAACACGCCTAACGTCCCGAAAAAATTTCAATAATCTAATAAAACTGTATTGAAAAAACATACTTTACGATGATAGTCACATTTATGAAATAAAATCAAAGCCGGAGATATTAGCCGTCTATAACGACAGCTTTTCAGAAGGCAATACCCGGTCCCTTCTCGCGCGTTCCAGAAAACAGGAAATTGGTGTCACGTCATGCCAAGAGCTCTTATTCAAACTCAGATCAAGTTATACACTCCATTTCTTCTCTCCCTGCCTGTTGACATCTAGTGGAAGGCGTATGCAGTGATTGTCGACCAATAGAACACATGCAAATTAATAAACTGACCCTAGAACAGACTGCCTGATTTCAGATTTCTCACTTCCTGTCAGGAAGTTTGCTGCAAAATGAGTTCTGTTTTACTCACAGATATAATTCAAACGGTTTTAGAAACTAGAGAGTGTTTTCTATCCAATAGTAATAATAATATGCATATTGTACGAGCAAGAATTGAGTACGAGGCAGTTTAATTTGGGAACGACATTTTTACAAAGTGAAAACAGCACCCCCTATTGAGAAAAGGTTAATGAACAGTCCAGCAGGCATCAGCTATGTAGCCAAGTGATCATAGGGTCCAGTGAACAGCAATATATGAACCAGTGAACAGCAATATATGAACCAGGGAAGCCGTTAGGTAGTCGTTACTATGCTAGCCGGGAGCCGCGCCTGGGTTGAGGCTAACTAGTGCTAGCTTCGGGACAAGGGTGTCACCGACGTCTGGCAAAGGCCGGTTGAGGGCACATCTGACGGAATTGCGTTGGCAGACCAGTCGTGATGGATCGGCGGGGCTCTGTGTCGACAAAGGGTCCAGGCCAACTGGCAAAAGAGGTATTGTAGCTGGAGTAATTTTGTTTGCTAGCCGGGAGATGCACCTGGCTCGAGGCTAACTGGTGCTAGCTTCGGGACAAGGGCGTTAGCCACTATAGCCAATCCGGTGCAAAGGTCCAGAGCTTACGGCAGGAATGCGGTAATGTAGTGGCTTCTAGTCGTCTTAGTGAAGAGTCTGGGAGACATCAGCTGTGTAGCCGAGTGATCATAGGGTCCACTGAGCAGGCCGGGAGATGGGCCTGGCTCAAGGCTAGCGTCGAGGCTGGGCCACTCGGTAGCAGCTAACCAGCTGCGATTATCTGGTGTAATGGTCCAGAGCTTACGGCAGTAATACGGTGATGTAGTGGAGAAAAACAGTCCGATATGCTCAGGGTTGATATCGCGCAGTGCAGACTGGCAGGTATTATCCAGGCTAAAAGCGGCTGGTGTCTGAGCTAAAAAAAGGGAAAGGCCGCTAGCAGTGGCTAACAATGACTAAATAGCTAGTAGCTAATTAGCTTCTGATGGAGGTTCTAGCTATAAGGTCTAAAAAAAATTGCAGATCCGTATCACATTGGGTGAGGCGGGTTGCCGGAAGGTATATGTAATTAAAAAAATGGAAAAAGAGATTGAAATATATTGCAATATATACAAAAAAAGATAACATTTACAACAACAAACACGTCTTACTGCTACACGCCATCTTGGATTACAAGATGACTCAGTTAAAAACCATTGGATTTAGCAAACTCTGAAATTATTTAGTGTTTCTGTGCCCATGAAAACTGTTTTCCCAGCGTAACATAAGGAGCCACTAAATGATAAGTGGGTCGAGTGCATTTCAGAATACAAAAAAATTGTCCGACAGCAATATCCCGTATTTAAGTTGAAGTTCATCATATGACAAGCGTAACGTTATGACTATAACTACTGTTCCCTGAAGGAGGGAAACTAGGTACAACATACGATCAAATCCACGCCTTGCTGGAAGCCCCACCACCCACAGGTGATGAGAGGCTTGGATTTATTCTGCTCTTTAATACCGCTCTTCACCGACACAGGAAAGGGCGGGGACAAACAGGTGTTGTACCTCATTTCCCTCCTTCAGGGAAGTGCAATTATAATCAAAGTTACACTCCCTTTCAGTCATTCAACTTCGGTACAACATACTATGGGGAAATACAATCATTCCCGATGCCGACCCAAACGGATACTAAATGAAACAGCCCCCTGCAGACCACCCAGACGTGATCCTACAAGATGCGTCAGTTTTGTCAATTTATTCATTGTCTTTTGATTGAAATAGTCTATCTATCTGTAGACTATTAGTCTACTACTGAAAACTTAAGTAGCAGAACGGCAGAATTTACGAAGTCCAGCAGCGGAGGGGCGAATCCCTCTGGTCGGGTTATGTTGACGAGCGGCTCCCTCTGGTCGGGTTATGTTGACGAGCGGCTCCCTCTGGTCGGGTTATGTTGACGACCGGCTCCCTCTGGTCGGGTTATGTTGACGACCGGCTCCCTCTGGTCGGGTTATGTTGACGACCGGCTCCCTCTGGTCGGGTTATGTTGACGACCGGCTCCCTCTGGTCGGGTTGTGTTGACGACCGGCTCCCTCTGGTCGGGTTGTGTTGACGACCGGCTCCCTCTGGTCGGGTTGTGTTGACGACCGGCTCCCTCTGGTCGGGTTGTGTTGACGACCGGCTCCCTCTGGTCGGGTTGTGTTGACGACCGGCTCCCTCTGGTCGGGTTGTGTTGACGACCGGCTCCCTCTGGTCGGGTTGTGTTGACGACCGGCTCCCTCTGGTCGGGTTGTGTTGACGACCGGCTCCCTCTGGTCGGGTTGTGTTGACGACCGGCTCCCTCTGGTCGGGTTGTGTTGACGACCGGCTCCCTCTGGTCGGGTTATGTTGACGACCGGCTCCCTCTGGTCGGGTTATGTTGACGACCGGCTCCCTCTGGTCGGGTTATGTTGACGACCGGCTCCCTCTGGTCGGGTTATGTTGACGACCGGCTCCCTCTGGTCGGGTTATGTTGACGACCGGCTCCCTCTGGTCGGGTTATGTTGACGACCGGCTCCCTCTGGTCGGGTGATGTTGACGACCGGCTCCCTCTGGTCGGGTTGTGTTGACGACCGGCTCCCTCTGGTCGGGTTGTGTTGACGACCGGCTCCCTCTGGTCGGGTTGTGTTGACGACCGGCTCCCTCTGGTCGGGTTGTGTTGACGACCGGCTCCCTCTGGTCAGGTTACGTTGACGACCGGCTCCCTCTGGTCGGGTTACGTTGACGACCGGCTCCCTCTGGTCGGGTTACGTTGACGACCGGCTCCCTCTGGTCGGGTTACGTTGACGACCGGCTCCCTCTGGTCAGGTTGCGTTGACGACCGGCTCCCTCTGGTCAGGTTGCGTTGACGACCGGCTCCCTCTGGTCAGGTTGCGTTGACGACCGGCTCCCTCTGGTCAGGTTACGTTGACGACCGGCTCCCTCTGGTCAGGTTACGTTGACGACCGGCTCCCTCTGGTCAGGTTACGTTGACGACCGGCTCCCTCTGGTCAGGTTACGTTGACGACCGGCTCCCTCTGGTCAGGTTACGTTGACGACCGGCTCCCTCTGGTCAGGTTACGTTGACGACCGGCTCCCTCTGGTCAGGTTACGTTGACGACCGGCTCCCTCTAGTCAGGTTATGTTGACGAGCGGCTCCCTCTAGTCAGGTTATGTTGACGAGCGGCTCCCTCTGGTTATGACTTCGAGTCATTTGTGTGTCTTAATTATTTGATCCAACAGAATGCTTAAAGCATCAGACAAGTTCAGTACGTATATTTGATTTTATAAAAACACATGGGGCGATTGGTAGAAAGAACAGATGACTCTTGGTTGACCAAGATGTATTTTAGTTGGGGACAGCACTAGAACATGATTTTGGGGCTCCCGAGTGGCGCAGCGGACACTGCATCTCAGTGCTTGAGGCGCCACTACAGACACCCTGGATCAAATCCAGACTGTATCACAACCGGCCGTGATTGGGAGTCCCATAGGGCGGCGCACAATTGGCCCAGCATCGTCCGGTGTAGGCAGTCATTGTAAATAAGAATTTGTTCTTAACTGACTTAACTGACTTAACTGAAATAAGGGTTACATTTAAATAAATTTAAAAAACAGTGTTTCATGATAAACCATTTTTTACAAATCCATCAAGGCACCAACTTTGAGAAGGGTTTAAAACAAAGGTTTCAAACCAATTCATGAATGTAATTGCTTCTAGGTATGTCTTGCCTTTAATGTAAAGGCATGACAAAAAATTGGCTGAATATTATACAATGACTTATCAACAGCTCTAATAATTTGCCTTCACAGGAATTCTTCACTGGCAATTCTAGAATATACTATATAGCCTAGAAACCTGGTTAAACTATCACTATGACATCATGGATGAATTCTAGAATATAATATATAGCCTAGAAATCTGGTTAAACTATCATTATGACATCATGCATGGCCAGTCCTTGTATTCATAGTGTAGTGAATTCAGGGGGTAGCCCTGAGCTGGACTCAAACCTGGGTCCAGCGACTGTCAAGCCAACACCTTATAACTGTTACACCAAGATGTCTGTCCTTCTTGACGAGTTCGCTAGGTGTTGAGTTAGGGTTGCTACAATAGCTTTCTCTATGAATTTGAGAGTGGTTACATTTCTCCAGCCCCATCCCTCAGCTGTTTACCAAACCAAGTCTCTTGGCAGCCATTTTGTTGCTGTTTAAATACTAGGTTGTCCCTTTAAAAAAGCCACACATCAATCAACCAATCTGCAGTTGAAACAATAACACAGCAGTCATTCCACCACTGTTTTGGTAATAAGATGATGATGGGCCTGGAGACATTTAACTACTCTCAAATTCATAGACAGACCTATGGATGCAAGGACTGACCATCCATGATATCAACATTATAGTTTTAACCATGTTGAGGCTATACAGTGTTGATTTACATTGTTTCTAGACATTGGAGTAAAAAAAGCTTATTTTGGGTTCTGATGTGGTACAACAGTTGAACTAAGCTCATGAGGCATGTGTTATATTCTTCAAGAATCAATGACTATAAAATAAATAATTTTAAAGTCAAAATATGGATGTGGTAATTGCAGATTTCCCCTTTAACACCAAACATCAGTTCAACAACTGCAGAGTTTGTACCTCTGTTTTTAAGACAGTACTTACCAGTGGTAATCACGGCCCGGTTTCTCAAAACCATCTTATGGCTAAGTTCATCTTTAGAACCACTGGATGCCTTAAATTGCGTTTGGGAAATCGGGCCCAGATATCCAGTTTCCTCCTCCTCTTCTTCCGATGAGACCGTAAACTCCCCATCCTCCGCTTTCACTTCAAAAACTGAATCCTCCTCATCTTTAACTGGAACACCCTCCTCCTCTTTCACTCTGAACGCCTCTTCCTTCACTGTAACGTCTTTCTCTTCTTCTTTCCCTGTAACAGCCTCACCCTCTACTTGTTTTTGTATTGTAACATCCTTCTCTTCCTCTTCCTCTTTGATGAGAGCTTCTTTCTCCGTCCAGCACACCGTCCCTTCTTCAGCAGGAAGAGAGTAATTTAGTGAACTCATGGTCGGAAATGTTAGCTAGCTAGGCTAATGCTAACTTAACCAGCCCGCCAGCTGAATAATAACAACAACACCGTAAATATGAAATGAAATAGGATAACTAACTAACTAACTAGACGACTGACGAGGGTTTAAAATACAGTGGCTAATATACACTAAATCGTCTAAAGAGCTTTATTGGTTCGTCTAGCAAGCTACCGAGGTGGCTGAATAACTGTTGCTGCTGCTGAAAGAAGCGTTCCGTCCACTATATTATACGTCACACTAACAGCATTGCGTTCCGTCCACTAGATTATACGTCACCCTAACAGCATTGCCTTAAAATCGCACACCGCCATCTGCTGACTGGAGTGGGTAACGCTCAGTCTGAACCTCTGACTGCGATGGAGATGTGCGACTTTAAGACAATGACGCTAGTGTGACGTAAAATATATATTATAATGTTCAGACAAAAAGTTAGTGTAGGAAGCATGAGTTTTTACTCACCAGTGTAACAATACAGTGTGGCTAAAGACTTAGTAACTTAGTTGTGTTCACGATCTGGTTCCCTATACGCACAACCAGTTATGTTTTTGAATTATCACATATGTATTAATTTATTTCGGGATTCTGGGTAATCCACAGCAGATTTATGGAGAATTGCTGTGGGTGAGTTCAAAATGGAATAGTCCTGGGATAGAAATATATAAAGTTGACATTACATCATAAAATCCACCTTTTAAATCATACATTAGCAATTTATGTTTTAGTAACTACTGTTGTTGGTTTGGCGTCAAATAAGCCTCTCTTTATATGTTATTTGCCAAATCTCCGTTTTCCATGTGGGTTTTATGCTAAAGTTCCCTCTTTCAAATTGGTATCTAACTGGAAAATGCATCTTCTTTAGGAGTGCTATTTTTACCCTGTCGACTACTGATCATTCATCCACACTGTGTGTCTCATCAATGCAGGTCATTTATGACAAATGTATAAAGTACATGTTTTATAAACTCATGAACACCAGACAGTTTATCAGCCCGGTTTTGTTAGTTTAGGTGTGTTATACTTCTTCACCACCAGAGGGGGACATTTAGTCATTTTCTAGGTTAATTTGATATATTTTGAAACTAAAATGGATGACAGTTTATTCTGATGTAGTGAATATGAGACACATGGAAACAATTGATTCATTTATTATAGTAAATTAGGAATTAGTAGGAATTGTTAAATCCACTATATGATCACAATGACTTTGATAGACATTTCAATTGTTTTTTTGTTAGTATATTATAGGGCAGATTAATGTAGAATTGCTGTGGGAGTGCTATTTATATCCCGTCACTACTGATCATTCATCCATACTGTGTGTGTCCCATCATTGCAGCTTTGGAAATAAATGAACTATCCATCCATTGCTCCTTCCTGTGTTGACTCACTGACTTGAGAGACCAGGAAGGTCACACTAGCTCGATAGGTTGATATCTAGCTCAAGCTTCACCTCATGCTTTTCATTAATTCTGTGGCTGTGTTATCTAGTGGGAACCTGTTAGCACGGTAGACTCTGGTGACTTCTTGCCGTGGGCTCAAAATGACAGAGGAAATCAACCTGCTTGCTCCTTTTTGTTTTGTCAACTTTTCAATGGGGATGTTATGTTTGATACCGGAGGTACGAGGCCTTGAAAGCATTAAACTTCAAAGCAGTGTGCCGATGCCTGTATCACTTTATCAGCAGCACGTGATCAATGACGTCAGGAACTTCATTTCGTCGAACAACCACCTGATTGGTTTGGTTTGGTTCGACACTGCAGCCGACTGCCAACTGACTGCTCTACAAATCACCATACATCATAAATAACTACTCATTATTATTTAAGCAGTGTGTCACTGTATCAGCATTGATCAATGACTTCTGAAGGATAATTTTCTCCCATCATTCTGTTTGTCTCTGATCTTTTGATCTGCAAACACGTTTAGGTTTTGTTAGTTTGGTTCTAAATGGTCTCGGTGCTGGTTGGCTACGCTGGTTAGGCTAACAGCTAGTTGGCTAAATAGCTAACGTTAGCTGGTTGGCTACGCTTGTTAGGCTAATAGCTAGTTGGCTAAATAGCTAACGTTAGCTGGTTGGCTACGCTTGTTAGGCTAATAGCTAGTTGGCTAAATAGCTAACGTTAGCTGGCCGGCTAAGATAACTGCATATAGCTAACTTTAGCTGGCCGGCTAAGATAACTGCATATAGCTAATGTTAGCTGGCCGGCTAAGATAACTGCATATAGCTCATGTTAGCTGGTGGCTAAGATAACTGCATATAGCTCATGTTAGCTGGTCGGCTAAGATAACTGCATATAGCTAACGTTAGCTGGCCGGCTAAGATAACTGCATATAGCTAATGTTAGCTGGCTGGCTAAGATAACTGTATATAGCTAATGTTAGCTGGCTAAGATAACTGCATATAGCTAACATTCTTTGATATTTGGTTAGATGGCGTTATGTATTTCCAAAACGTTGGTTTACTTTAATCACTCAAGTCATGAGAGCAAACGATTGTTTAATTTAAAGTTCTACATTTGAAGTTATTTCTGTTGTAGTTAACATCATAGGGAATAGGCTAGTCCTCCATATTACTTCACACCTAACTTTATCATTATTCTGAATTATGATTGGTTTAATGTAATAACTCCAAAAATAGAACAGTGAGGTGTAACTTTGCATTGGGAAAAATATTTTATATTATCTTTTTATAAACAATACAAAACATACAAACGACAACATCATACAAACATTAACTACATCACACCTGCCCAGGCCCACTAGAACACACCTCCATCTCCATTAACTACATCACACCTGCCCAGACCCACTAGAACACACATCCATCTCCATTAACTACATCACACCTGCCCAGACCCACAAAACACACCTCTGTCTCCATTACCTACATCACACCTGCCCAGACCCACTAGAACACACCTCATCTCCATTAACTACATCACACCTGCCCAGACCCACTAGAACACACCTCTATCTCCATTAACTACATCACACCTGCCCAGACTCACTAGAACACACCTCCATCTCCATTAACTACATCACACCTGCCCTGACCCACTAGAACACACCCCCATCTCCATTAACTACATCACACCTGTCAAGACCCACTAGAACACACCTCCATCTCCATTAACTACATCACACCTGCCCAGACCCACTAGAACACACCTCCGTCTCCATTAACTACATCACACCTGTCCAGACCCACTAGAACACACCTCCATCTCCATTAACTACATCACACCTGCCCAGACCCACTAGAACACACCTCCATCTCCATTAACTACATCACACCTGCCCAGACCCACTAAAACACACCTCCATCTCCATTAACTACATCACACCTGCCCAGACCCACTAGAACACACCCCCATCTCCATTAACTACATCACACCTGCCCAGACCCACTAGAACACATCCCCATCTCCATTAACTACATCACACCTGCCCAGACCCACTAGAACACACCTCCATCTCCATTAACTACATCACACCTGCCCAGACCCACTAGAACACACCCCCATCTCCATTAACTACATCACACCTGCCCAGACCCACTGGAACACACCTCCATCTCCATTAACTACATCACACCTGACCCACTAGAACACACCTCCATCTCCATTAACTTCATCACACCTGCCCAGACACACTAGAACACACCTCCATCTCCATGAACTACATCACACCTGTCCAGACCCACTAGAACACACCTCCATGTCCATTAACTACATCACACCTGCCCAGACCCACTAGAACACACCCCCATCTCCATTAACTACATCACACCTGCCCAGACCTACTAGAACACACCCCCATCTCCATTCACACCTGCCCAGACCCACTAGAACACACCCCCATCTCCATTAACTACATCACACCTGCCCAGACCCACTAGAACACACCCCCATCTCCATTAACTACATCACACCTGCCCAGACCCACTAGAACACACCCCCATCTCCATTAACTACATCACACCTGCCCAGACCCACTAGAACACACCCCCATCTCCATTAACTACATCACACCTGCCCAGACCCACTAGAACACATCCCCATCTCCATTAACTACATCACACCTGTCCAGACCCACTAGAACACACCTCCATCTCCATTAACTACATCACACCTGTCCAGACCCACTAGAACACACCTCCATGTCCATTAACTACATCACACCTGCCCAGACCCACTAGAACACACCTCCATCACCTTTTTTCTGTCCGTTGCCAACTCACTTTCAACTTTTAGATAATAAAGCATTTGACCTTTCTATTGAATTAACAACAGAGGATTGGTTGATTTCCAGGTTTAATTAAGTATAATATTTAAGATGATTTATGAGAAAAGTATCGTCCAACTCTGGGGTATCTCACTGCACCCTCAAATGCCATGTTTTGAAATATACAGACAGACAGATTAAAAGTAATTTTACATTGTATAATTGTACTTCTGACAGCCAACTTTCTAACTCCGCCCATAACTTTATGACATCATAACATTCCCAGAAGGATTATTGAGTCATTGTTAGTTTTACACTGAAGACATGACTCTGCCGTTGTGCTGTAGAATTTGTGGATTTTGTCTCTTGTATAATAAGGGACTATCATTTGTCCCAACATCACAGGCCACAGACTTTGATGCAGTTAAAGACTTCCAAAAGTGTTTCCGCAGTTTAAGATCAACTGAGTTTTTTTAATGGGGTTTCTCCCTGTGCACCTGCCAATGTAAATCCTTTGAACGAGACAAGTTACCAGACAGGACATATTGCTAATGCTCTTCCCATTGATAACCTGAATGACAATTAACTTGTGGGAGGTGGTCATGATGACGGGCCTATTGGATGACGTTGTTTGTCGGGATTCCCCAAAAAAGAAGACTCTCTGGATTGATCACTGGAGTCAGATGTGAAAGAGGAGGTTGATCATCAGGAGTCAGATGTGAAGGAGGAGGTTGATCATCAGTGTACCTCTAGGATTGTGGCTGGGCTGGCGTTTCCACTTCCAGCTTGGTCATATATTTTGATACATTGAATGTTGATTTTGTGAACCTAAGTTATATATTTGTACCTCCTGTTTCATGAAGTGATGTCACTAACTACTGCCCCTATATACAGCGCATTTGGAAAGTATTCAGACCCCTTCACTTTTTCCACATTTTGTTACGTTACAGCCTTCTAAAATGGATTAAATCAATAATTTACCCTCATCATTCTACACACAATACCCCATAATGACATCACAATACCCCATCATGACAAAGTAAAAACAGGTTTTTATAAATGTTTCAAATGTAACACAAACAACAACTGAAATATCACATTTACATACAGTACCAGTCAAAAGTTTGGACACACCTACTCATTCAAGGGTTTTTCTTTATTTTTACTATTTTCTACATTGTAGAATAATAGTGAAGACAAACTATGTAATAACACAAATGGAATCATGTCGTAACCAAAAAAGGGTTAATCAAATCAAAATATATTTTATTTTTGAGATTCTTCAAAGTCACCCTTTGCCTTGATGACAGCTTTGCACACTCTTGGCATTCTCTCAACCAGCTTCATGAGGTAGTCACCTGGAATTCATTTCAATTAACAGGTGTGCCTTGTTAAATGTTAATTTGTGGAATTTATGTCCTTCTTAATGCGTTTGAGCCAATCAGTTGTGTTGTGACAAGGTATGGGTGGCTCTCATGAGGAACGCAACAGGAAAGGAAGACCCAGAGTTACCTCTGCTACAGAAGATACGTTCATTAGAGTTAACTGCACCTCAGATTGCAGCCCAAATAAATGCTTCACCGAGTTCAAGTAACAGACACATCTCAACATCAACTGTTCAGATACTGCGTGAATCAAGCCTTCATGGCTGAATTACTGCATGAAAAAACACTGTTAACAAAAGCTTTGTTAAAGAACAAGAAAGCCCACACACTGTTTACAAAAAATTTGCTTTTCTTTAAAAAAAAAAGGACATTTCTAAGCGACCCTAAACTTTTGAACGGTACTATACATCTACATGATGTATTGTTACACCATGTAGGAGCAGTATAGACCTAGTCTGTTCATTATATACATCTACATGATGTATTGTTACACCACGTAGGAGCAGTATAGACCTAGTCTGTTCATTATATACATCTACATGATTTATTATTACACCATGTAGGAGCAGTCTTTGTATGTGTCAATATAATAGTATTATTTAATTAAATCCATTTGAAATAATCTTTGTCTGAAAATAAAATATGATCCTCATCTGCGTTTCCCCTCCAGTCAGCAGACGGCGATGTGCGTCTTTCAGGCGACCCTGCCAGCGTGACGTATAATCTAGTGGACGGTTCTTCATAAACAGCTCGTCAACCACCTCGGTAGCTTGCTAGTCAACATAGCCGAAAGATTCAAGCTATTTATACGCTTTCGGTGTATATTAGCTACTGTGTTTTCGACACACTTAGGTCGTATCTACTTGTTAACCTATTTAATATTACGTAATGTTGTATTAGTCAGCTATAGTAGCTGGCTGGTTAAATTAGCACTAGCCTAGTCGCTAATGATAGCTAGCTAGCTATTATCCCCGAACATGAGCTCCCTAAACTTCTCCCCTCCTGTTAAAGAAGAGGACGTCTGGACGGAGAAAGAAGCTCTTGTGAAAGAGGAGAAGGAAGAAGACGATATCACAGTAAAACAAGAAGTAGAGGGTGAGGCTGTTACCGTGAAAGAAGAAGAGAAAGACGTTTCAGTGAAAGAAGAGGAAGACGCGTTCAGTGTGAAAGAAGAGGAGGATGAGAAAGAGGAGGATGTAGTTTTTGGTGTGGAAGAAGAGGAGGAGGGAGATCTGTTTAACACCAGTAAGTACCGTCTCTGCAGTCGTTGAACCAATATGCAGTAAAGGGGTTCTACACTTTAATGTTGTTCTGTAGGAATGGCTGAAGCTACACTGTAACGTGTAGAACATCAAGAGTGGACCATCAACAAAACGTTAACAATTGATCAAATGCATCTAATGACAATGCCTGAAATACTGTAGTCCTAAATATCTCCTATTAGCTTAGCCCGATATGTAGTCTTAAAGGGGCAATCAGTAGTTGTTACATCCATTTCGGGACTTATACATTAATGATATGTACCCATTGTTTCTTGAAGAAATCACTTATAAATGCCTCATGAGCTTAGTTCAACTGTCGTACCCCATCAGAACCCAAAATATGAGCTTTTTTTACTCCAATGTTTGTCAGTAAATATAAACAAACACTGTATATCCTCAAAACATGGTTAAAACTATAATGTTGATATCATGGATGGTTGCATTTCTCCAGCACCATCCCTCAGCTTTTTACCGAAACGGGCAGGGAGTACGCTTTGTTATTGTTTCTACTGCTGATTCTCTGCCCCCGTTACTCCTCAAAATAATTTCACATAATACTTTCATATCACATAACAATTATTTCACACAATACTTTCATATCACATCAAAATAATTTAAAATACTTTAACATCAAAATAATTTCACACAATACTTTCATATCACATCTAAATAGGTAACCAGTCTGTATAGATAGATAGCTAAGTGAATTAAATATCACCAGCTACCTAACTTCATATTAGCTATCTTGATGTATTTATCACTGTAAAAAACAAACTCCAAATGCATTTGTAGGTAGCTAGCTAACAGCCATGGAGGGTGAAAGGATAGCAGCCCCAACTGTCAGTGAGAGAGGAGGCTATTCTGGATAGGGCAGGTACTTTTGTGTAGTTCCTGTCCCTAGAAGTGAGGACGGAGATAATAGTAACATAATATTCAGTGTGGTGTAATTTGACTATAATGAAGTGTGTTTCTTGTGAGGTTTTCTGTCCTCAGATAAAGAGCTCTATGGAAGCCAGTCTACATATGAAGAGGTCCCAATGAAGAGCAGTGGTTCTCAGTCCTGGGGACTCAAAGAGGCACATTGTTGTTTTTGCCTCAGCACTGCACAGCTGATTCAAATGATCAACTCATCATCAAGCTTCAAGTGGTATTTATGTATTCATTTGTGATGCTATCCTTGATATGATCCTGTTATTGTCACATGCTACACATGTACATATGTGTGCCCATGCATCTATCAATCCAATGTTATTATGATTTGTTATCAGGGATATTATACTTTAGTAATCCACAATGACCTGGTGATGTAACAGTCTAATAATGACATTGTCTTCCATATTCCTACAGATACCTTGTAACTGGAGATTCCTTCAAAACGATTGCCTACAGTTACCGTGTAGGGCACTGCAAGGTTGGGTGACCAGGGTCATCTGGGACTGCCTCCTGGAGGAATTCAGGTGTGTGAAGGCTACCTGTGTCCTGCGTAACTTCATGAGGATGGACACGAGGACCAGGAGGGGATCTGCAGCTCGCCGCCGTGTCCCAGAGGAGGAGTCTGCTGCTCTGCAGGATGTTTCAAGGATGGGGTCCAACCACGCAGCAAGAGAGGCAATCCGTGTGCAGGAGATCTTCACCTCCTACTTCTTCAAAGAGGGTGCTGTTCCCTGGCAACACCATAGACTACACTATGCTCAACCAAAGGCTCTTTTAAGAGGGTGCTGTTCCCTGGCAACACCATAGACTACACTATGGACAACCAAAGGCTCTTTTAAGAGGGTGCTGTTCCCTGGCAACACCATAGACTACACTATGCACAACCAAAGGCTCTTTTAAGAGGGTGCTGTTCCCTGGCAACACCATAGACTACACTATGCACAACCAAAGGCTCTTTTAAGGGCCATCCACATTGCAATAGGAGTATTCTTCCATTTATTTAGCTATGTCAACTGCAGTTATTCAATTCATAGTTTCTCTCCCTTTGATTTCTACTTCTCAGGTGAGGGTGCTGTTTAGGTAAGGGTGTGATGTCTGTGCAAAAACAAAACAGGCTATTTTAAATCACTAATATTGAAGAAATGTAGAGCAATTAGACACCCTATAACCCACACCTACACACTCATGTATCAATCTGATTGATGGATTGTGTTGTGCAGTAAGCCGGTTCAGGTGTATAACTGTGGCTCCTTCCACCTTCAGAGAATAGGCAAGAGGGCCAACCATGGAGAATAGTAAGACGCTTCATTATTTCTATAACTACGCTATATTGTTTGTCCTTGTGGGTCCGTTCATGTTTTTCAGCATGAAGTACTCTGCAGCCACTTAGTGTGGTGTGGACACCAGGTGAGGCCACACACAGATTCCTGTTGAACACTGTGGCTTTAACTACCTTATTTTCTCAATAACAGTCTCTCTCCTTCACTTCATCCCTCTCTCCCCTTCTCCCTAAGTCCTCTAGGTTATATCAGCTGTGTCGGTGAACCCCTCCTGCATCTGAACTGGCTACATAGAGGGCACAGCATGATCAGAGGTGAGAGGTCACTTGGTCAGGTCAACAGGAAGTATTATGAAAGATATGCTTTACATTGAAATACAGATAGATGCAGTAGTCCCAGAGTTAATGTTCCAAGGTCAGTTTTGCATTTTCACCTCCTGATTGATGACTAACAATGTTAGAATAAAAACTAAAAACACAAGGCTTAAACATGCTCTCTCTCTCCATCTGTCTATCGTCTGCAGGTATGTTTTGATGTGAGAGGATGCCAACCCCCAGTCACATCATCGCCACCTCACCTGCTTTTAAGATAACAGTGTCTCTAGTCGGCCCAAAGGTTATGTAATTGTGATGAACTGAGAGAATATTTAGGTAGCACTGTGATTCATTAATCATGTGCTGCCTTCCCTGCTCCTATGTGCTTACCTCTTTCCCTTTCTGTCTTTTACACCTCTCTCTCCACCTCTTTCTTCCTCTGTTTTTATAATGCACAACAGATGTGCATTGAAGTACAGATTGAACTTGTATTTATAACACTTGGATAATGAGCTTTTCAATAAAACGTTTCGCATTCTCTACTGGTTGAAATGAAGTGTTATGTGATGAAATACTCCACCTATCCTGTGTTTATCAGATCAATGCAGATGAAGGGCATTAGATGTTGAGATGAACCGGTGTTGGAGTATTTACATGATGCATAGGAAGTGTAGTGTTCTGTTTTTTAACATTATATTTCTGTATATATGAATTAACTAGTTAAATCCTGTTTCTTGTCTATTAGTTACAATGTGTAACCATTGATGTCCCAGGACCAAGATTGGTAAACACTGTTGTAATACATACATGCAGACACAGCGTCATTTAAAGACTGGAATTTGACACTCCTGGTATTGGATATGACTGAAAAATAATCTCAAAGACATTCATACCTAAACTGCACATTTATTTGACAAGGTACAGTACATGATCAGTGAATATATTAAACGTACATGCTACAATGTGGGGATCTCATGCATGGTAATAACTACATGTATATACGACTTGCATCCTTGGCACAACATGATATTATATTCTACTCAATCCATAGGCTTCATTAATGTCATTCAGGCTGTTTTGAAGTTGATACAACTGGCTATGATAGCTGAGGTTCATAGCTAGGTTCTGAACTAATATGTATACCAAACGGTTGGGTCCATACACAGATCGGCTAGATAGCTAGCTACACATCCATGGGCATACAGGGATTTTAATCATCCACTGCACAATAAGCAAGAACATAGCTAGCTATGTTATTTCATCTATCTGCATGGCATTGTACATTCAATTTACAGTAAATTCTTCAGCTAGCTAGATTCTATACATCCACTGTTTCCCAAAACGACAGCCTGGTTTGCTGGGTATTTCAGGAGTCCCTAAAACAACCAGAATTACAATTTCATACTCATGTCACAACACCCATTAAGCTAGTCAGCTAGCTGGCTAATGTTAGCTAGTCAGCTAGCTGGCTAATGTTAGCTAGTCAGCTATCTGGCTAATGTTAGCTGGGTCAGCTAGTCAGCTAGCTGGCTAATGTTAGCTAGTCAGCTAGCTGGCTAATGTTAGCTAGTCAGCTAGCTGGCTAATGTTAGCTAGTCATCTAGCTGGCTAATGTTAGCTAGTCAGCTAGCTTGCTAAATCGCGATTTTCATAAATGAACTTTATGATAAAAAAATGCATAATCGTTTGTCTCTACATGAACTAACATTCCTGGCAACTGTACATGTTTTTTGCATGATTAGTTATGACGTTATAATCCCTTACATTTGCTTCCATTCTAGTATTTCTGTCCGCCATCTTTAATCCAGTTCAGTTCTGTGTAGGGGTACCCCTCTCTTCTAGTATTTCTGTCCGCAATCTTTGATCCAGTTCAGGTCTGTGTAGGGGTACCCCTCTCTTCTAGTATTTCTGTCCGCCATCTTTAATCCAGTTCAGTTCTGTGTAGGGGTACTTCTCTCTCCTAGTATTTCTGTCCGCCATCTTTGATTCAGTTCAGTTCTGTGTAGGGGTACCCCTCTCTCCTAGTATATCTGTCCGCCATCTTTGATTCAGTTCAGTTCTGTGTAGGGGTTCCCCTCTCTCCTAGTATTTCTGTCCGCCATCTTTGATCCACTTCAGTTCTGTGTTGGGTTACCCCTCTCTCCTAGTATTTCTGTCCGCCATCTTTGATGCAGTTCAGTTCTGTGTAGGGGTACCCCTCTCTCCTAGTATTTCTGTCCGCCATCTTTGCTCAAGAAAGTCTAACAGTCACTAGCGCTGCAGCAGCCTCCCCCGGTCCTAGTGCCGGCCCGGTAAGAAGTTTAAGATGCGATGGAACGGTTGACGAAAATAAGAAATCACAGAAAAAATATATTGACTGATATTGATTTATTTAGGGGGGGCTAATTAATATTTTAGTTCTAGTGACGTCCCTGATTCCTACCCTTTAATTTTTTGTCTGAAATTTACATTTACATTTTACTTAACTGCGTTGCCCAGTCCAGTCAGCGGTCTGCGACTTTAAGGCAATGCTGTTAGTGTGACGTATAATCTAGTGGACGGAACGCTTCTTTCAACAGCAGCAACAGTAATTCAGCCACCTCGGTAGCTTGCTAGACAAGATAGACGAACCAATAAAGCTCTTTAGACGCTTTAGTGTATATTTGCCACTGTATTTTAAAACCACTTCTGTCGCCTAGTTAGTTATCCGTTTTCATTTCATATTTACGGTATTGTTTTTATTATTCATCTAGCGGGCTGGTTAAGTTAGCATTAGCCTAGCTAGCTAACATCTCCAACCATGAGGTCACTAAGCTATTCTCTTGTTAATGAAGAGGAGGTCTGCTGGACGGAGAAAGAAGCTCTCGTCAAAGAGGAGAAGGATATCACAGTAAAACAAGAAGTAGAGGGTGAGGCTGTTACAGTGAAAGAAGAAGAGAAAGACGTTACAGTGAAAGAAGAGGAAGACGCGTTCAGATTGAAAGAGGAAGAGGATGTTACAGTAAAAGAAGAGGAGGAAGAGAAAGAGGAGGATGCAGTTTTTGGAGTGAAAGAGGAGGGGGAGATGACTGTCACATTGAAAAAGGAGATGGAAGAAGAGGAGGAAACTGGATTTCTGGGCTCGGTTTCCCAAACGCATCTTAAGGCATCCAATGGTTCTAACGATGAACGGGCCCTGGTTAACACTAGTAAATACTGCCTTAAAAACAGAGACACAAACTCTGCAGTTGTTGAACTGTTTGGTGTTAAATGATGTTTTATTTTTTTTATTTAACCAGGTGGCCATGATGTCATAATGATAGTTTAACCAGGTGGCCATGATGTCATAATGATAGTTTAACCAGGTGGCCATGATGTCATAATGATAGTTTAACCAGGTGGCTATGATGTCATAATGATAGTTTAACCAGGTGACCATGATGTCATAATGATAGTTTAACCAGGTAGGCCAGTTGAGAACAAGTTCTCATTTACAACTGCGACCTGGCCAAGATAAAGCAAAGCAGTGTGACACAGACAACGACATAGAATTACACATGGAGTAAACAATAAACAAGCCAATAACACAATAAACAAGTTAGTGACACAGTAGAAAAAATAAAGTCTATATATAGTGTGTGCAAAAGGCATGAGGAGGTAGGCAATAAATAGGCCATAGTAGCGAAGAATTACAATTTAGCAGATTAACACTGGAGGGATAAATGAGCAGATGATGATTTGCAAGTAGAGATACTGGTGTGTAAAAGAGCAGAAAAGTAAATGAAAACAGTTTGGGGATGAGGTAGGTGGATTGGGTGGGCTATTTACAGATGGACTATGTACAGCTGCAGCGATCGGTTAGCTGCTCAGATAGCTGATGTTTAAAGTTGGTGAGGGAAATATAAGTGTCCAGCGATTTTTGAAATTCGCTCCTGTCACTGGCAGCAGACAACTGGAAGGATGTGTGGTGTTAAAGGGGAAATCTGCAATTACCACATCCATATTTTGACTTTTAAATTATTTATTTATAGCCATTGATTCTTGAAGAATATAACACATGCCTCATGAGCTTAGTTCAACTGTTGTACCCCATCAGAACCCCAAATAAGCTTTTTTTACTCCAATGTTTAGCAACAATGTAAATCAACACTGTATAGCCTCAACATGGTTAAAACTATAATGTTGATATCATGGATGGTCAGTCCTTTCATCCATAGGTCTGTCTATGAATTTGAAAGTAGTTACATTTCTCCACCCCCATCCATCATCTTATTAGCAAAATAGTGGTGGAATTACAGCTTTGTTATTGGTTGATTGATTCTTGTGTGGCTTTTTTAAAGGGACAACCTAGTATTTAAACAGCAACAAAATGGCTGCCCAGAGACTTGGTTTGGTAAACAGCTGAGGGATGGGGGCTGGGATGGGGTCTGGAGAAATGTAACCACTCTCAAATTAATAGAGAAAGCTATTGTATCAACCGTAACCCAAAATCTAGCGACCTCGTCAAGAAGTTCAGACATCTTGGCATAACAGTTATAAGGTGTTGGCTTGACAGTCGCTGGACCCAGGTTTGAGTCCAGCTCAGGGCTACCCCCTGAATTCACTACACTATGAATACAAGGACTGGACATCCATGATGTCATAATGATAGTTGGCTCATTCATCCCCCTCCTCTCCCCTGTAACTATTCGTTGCTGCAAATGAGAACGTGTTCTCAGTCAACTTTCCTGGTAAAATAAAAAATAAAAAAATATATATAGTATATTCTAGAATTGCCAGTGTAGATTTCCTGTGGGGGTCAAATTGTTAGAGCTGTTGATAAATCATTGTATAATATTCAGCATTTATTTTCATGCCATTACATCAATATCGCCCAACCAGAAGAAGAAACTCTTCCTGAACCACCTCCTCTTGCTGTCCTTCATACATTCTGACGTTGCTGGTAATAGGCTACACAAGCAGTCAGCAACCTACATTTGGAGTGCAAATGTATCTTACCATTTCTACTGATCTGGTGACAGTTATGATTTTCATATGTTCATTTTACTGGAACAGTTTCATTTCATTTATAATAGTATCTCAATCATTGTCTGTGATTAATCTACATTCTATCTAAATGAAAATTATACAAATCTAAAAGTAACTTTTATTGCCATTGCCACCTATGTCAAAAATAGCCTACATAAAGCCAACAAATAAAAATATTGCAAATAACTGTCCTATAAATCACATGGCCTGTCCATAACGAACTTGAAACATTGTATAAAATATTCTGGGCCCTCAGTTTCCCGTGCCTGTGAGTTCTCGACCGACACAGCTGTAGGCTATTTGTGAAAGGGATAAGAAGTAATCAGGTGTTTTGACATTTCCACTGGATCAGCGCATTACGTTTTTCCCTTTTGTGCCGAGTGGTTATCGAAAGGGTGAGGGCTGGAAATATTTTTCAAATACTTTGAGGAGTTATTCTCCTTTGCAATTGACTTTGATTAGACTTTGTTTACTTGCTGTTTGAGGTGGGGGAAAAAATGTGCTTTGAGACGCTCCACAACTCAGTGGTGGTGCATTAAGACAATCAGAAATAATATCAGACATCCCCATATGGGCACATTTATAGGCCTACATTTGTGTGCAGGCCAGGTAGACTAGTTTTACATCTATATGTGTAACCAGGTAGACTAGTTTTACATCTATATGTGTAACTAGGTAGACTAGTCCTACTTCTATATGTGTAACCAGGTAGACTAGTCCTACTTCTATATGTGTAACCAGGTAGACTAGTCCTACTTCTATATGTGTAACCAGGTAGACTAGTCCTACTTCTATATGTGTAACCATGTAGACTAGTTTTACATCTATATGTGTAACCAGGTAGACTAGTTTTACATCTATATGTGTAACTAGGTAGACTAGTCCTACTTCTATATGTGTAACCAGGTAGACTAGTCCTACTTCTATATGTGTCACAAGGTAGACTAGTCCTACTTCTATATGTGTCACCAGGTAGACTAGTCCTACTTCAATATGTGTAACCAGGTAGACTAGTCCTACTTCTATATGTGTAACCAGGTAGACTAGTTCTACTTCTGTATGTTTAACCAGGTAGACTAGTCCTACTTCAATATGTGTAACCAGGTAGACCAGTCCTACTTCTTAATGTGTAACCAGGTAGACCAGTCCTACTTCTTAATGTGTAACCAGGTAGACCAGTCCTACTTCTTAATGTGTAACCAGGTAGACTAGTCCTACTTCTATATGTGTAACCAGGTAGACTAGTCCTACTTCTATATGTGTAACCAGGTAGACTAGTCCTACTTCTATATGTGTAACCAGGTAGACTAGTCCTACTTCTATATGTGTAACCAGGTAGACTAGTCCTACTTCTATATGTGTCACCAGGTAGACTAGTCCTACTTCTATATGTGTCACCAGGTAGACTAGTCCTACTTCTATATGTGTTGTCAGGTAGACTAGTCCTACTTCTATATGTGTTGTCAGGTAGACTAGTCCTACTTCTATATGTGTAACCAGGTAGACTAGTCCTACTTCTATATGGGTAATCAGGTGTGCGTCCTTACTCAACGTTGACAGGAGTGTTTCAAATGAAGGATAATGAATAAATTTACAAAACTGACACATCTTGCAGGGTCAGGTCTGGGTGGTCTGTCAGGGGCCGTTTCATTTTGTATCTGTTTACGTCGGCATGGGGAATGATTAGATTTCCCCGTAGTATGTTGTACTGAAATCGACTGAAAGGGAGTGTACCTTTATGACTATAATTACTGTTCCGTGAAGGAGGGAAACGAGGTACAACACCTGTTTGTCTCCGCCCCTTCCTGGGTCGGTGAAGAGCGGTATTAAATTGAATATGACCTAAGGCTCGTATTTCTGTGTTTATTATAATTAAGTCTATGATTTGATATTTGATAGAGCAGTCTGACTGAGCGGTGGTAGGCAGCAGCAGGCTCGTAAGCATTCATTCAAACAGCACTTTCCTGCGTTTGCCAGCAGCTCTTCGCAATTCTTGAAGCACAGTTCTGTTCATGACTTCAAGCCTATCAACTCCCAAGATTAGGCTGGCAATACTATAGTGCCTATGAGAACATTCGGGGTGGCAGGGTAGCCTAGTGGTTAGAGCGTTGAACGAGTAACCGAAAGGTTGCAAGTTCAAATCCCCAAGCTGACAAGGTACAAATCTGTCGTTTTACCCCTAAACAGGCAGTTAACCCACTGTTCCTAGGCTGTCATTAAAAATACGAATTTGTTCTTAACTGACTTGCCTAGTAAAATAAAGGTACAAAAAATATATTAAATAAAAATGTTAATTAAATACAAATGGTATTGAGAGAAATAGTTATATGTTAAAAGCTTTTTTTTACGTAAGTGTTTTTTTAAAGTGTTGTTGTTAGGTGAAGTTATGGGTCCTACAGTAGGTCTATGTTGTTGTTATGGGTCCTACAGTAGGTCTATGTTGTTGTTATGGGTCCTACAGTAGGTCTATGTTGTTGTTATGGGTCCTACAGTAGGTCTATGTTGTTGTTATGGGTCCTACAGTAGGTCTATGTTGTTGTTATGGGTCCTACAGTAGGTCTATCTTGTTGTTATGGGTCCTACAGTTAGGTGAAGTTATGGGTCCTACAGTAGGTCTATGTTGTTGTTAGGTGAAGTTATGGGTCCTACAGTAGGTCTATGTTGTTGTTAGGTGAAGTTATGGGTCTTACAGTAGGTCTATGTTGTTGTTAGGTGAGGTTATGGGTCCTACAGTAGGTCTATGTTATTGTTAGGTGAAGTTATGGGTCAATTTGTTAAACACTTAATGTACAAACCCTCAGTTTCACGCTGATGGCAAAGCTAGCTAAAGAGCATTTTACTGGTTGAAGTGTTTTATAAGTATAAAGCAGTTGATTTGCGACAATAACACAAACATATTAAGCAGGAGATTCAAGCGAGCCTTACAGTTGTAATCCAATAGTAGTGTGAAATGCACTCATATTCAACCTGGAAATGGAGGCTATTTTTGCTGTCAGCCTATGAGAACTCCCCTGAGTTTTCCCCCACGGTGGTGAATTAGTGAATAGACACAGAGCTTAATGTGAGTTTCCTTCAGTAGCACTCCTGATCTTGCGCTGTAATGTTCAGAATACATTGTGAAAAATGAAAATCTGCTCACCATTTTTGCTCTATGCAGATATACTACATCCATAACTATCGGTTTCCTCATTACCAGATATACTACATCCGTAACTAGTGGTTTCCTCATTACCAGATATACTACATCCTTAACTAGTGGTTTCCTCATTACCAGATATACTACATCCATAACTATACTACATCGGTTTCCTCATTAGCAGGGAAGTGTTTCTGCAATTAAATAGTGTGTGCATCGCCCTCACATGCCGCAATTTTAGCAACAGAACACAGAAAGGGGCCTTTTTTGGAGATCAAAGGTCGTCTGGCACACTGCTTAGGTTTTGACTATCTTAAGATAATTGGAAAATAATTTAACAGGCGTCAATTGTTGTACAACTTCATGGGCATCACCTTTTACCTCAAATTAACAGTGGATTTCTGCTGTTGTGGGACTTTAACTGTCTGTCTGACCTTGTTGTTCACACAGGAGAGAGATGTGACTATCGTGGATCCTCTGGGGAGCCTCAACAACCTCATGATGCTGACAAGGCAGATAAGAGTCTCTCCAGATCAGAACTCCTCAAGAAACACCAGCAGAGACCCACAGGGAAGAAATCTCACTGCTGCTCTGACTGTGGGAAATGTTGCAAATCTTCATCAGAACTTAAAATACACCAGAGAACACACACAGGAGAGAAACCTTATAGCTGTGATCAATGTGGGAAGAGTTTTACTACATCAAGCCATCTGACTGTACACCAGAGAACACACACAGGAGAGAAACCGTATAGCTGTAATCAATGTGGGATGAGTTTTTCTTCATCTAGATATCTTATTAGACACCAGAGAACACACACAGGAGAGAAACCTTATAGCTGTGATCAATGTGGGAAGAGTTTTTCTTCATCTGGCCAGCTGACTTTACACCAGAGAACACACACAGGAGATAAATTGTATAGCTGTGATCAATGTGGGAAGAGTTTTACTAGATCTGACCATCTGACTTTACACCAGAGAATACACACAGGAGAGAAATGTTATAGCTGTGATCAATGTTGGAAGAGTTTCACTAGATCTGACCATCTGACTATACACCAGCGGATACACACAGGAGAGAAACCTTATAGCTGTGATCAATGTGGGAAGAGTTTTACTACATCTGGCTCTCTGACTCTACACCAGCGGATACACACAGGAGAGAAACCTCATAGCTGTGATCAATGTGACAAGAGATACTCTGGTAAAAGATATCTGATCAAACATCAGAAAATACATACATGAAGCAGTTGTTTAATGATATCAATGAAATAATGTCACAATGTAGAATGTTTTAACATTGTAGTAGGAGTATTGTAATGATGTCACAATGTAGAACCCTAAATGTTTGTCCCCTGTTCTATTGATTTCAACATGATATGGATATTAGCCTCAGGGGGAATAATCCAGGCTCTGAATTGAAAGAGGACTATTTATGAGATTTAACAAAAAGTGACAACCAAAAAAAAGAGTTATGTTCCTAGCTGTTTACCACGTTAGTGACCCACTTGAATCAAAATGTAGCTAGCTGTTTTCTACAAGTTGTCCTCTAACCAGGGATGTACACATTATTACCAGATTCCGTGTGGTTTATGCTGCGTTAGTTTTAACAGGACGTGCAACCTTATCTCCCTCCTGTCGCACAATTGATTTCAACATGATATCGTTGAGTGATGACAAATAAGTTTTGCGTTCCTTTGTTTAGCGTCCCCTACATTTAAATGCATCACTCCAAAATGTAGCTTACTGTCTTCTGCAGGTTGTCCTCTAACCAGTGAGGTTAAAGATATCTCCCATTTCCATGTGTTTTTTTAGTTGTGTTCGTTTCAACGTCACGTACAACCTGATTTCCCCCCTAATCTATATCAGTGATTTATTGCTACTTGTCAAAACAACAGCGTTTCTGGTTTATAAGGAGCTTGTTTAAAAAAATACAAGTAATGTGAATATTGTGGCAGATGTTTGTGTATATAGCATATTTTATGTTTAGGCTTTCAATATATCACAAACTGTTTCTGCATATTGGTTATTGATAATTGAATGTATATGTTTACGGTAATGAATAAAGGATTACACCCTGAAATGTATAACTGTGTAAAGATTTTGAATTAATAGACTAATTCTCTGTGTGTGTATAGGACAAGTTAAGATTTTACTATTTAGCAATTAAAGTGAGACATTCAAGGAAAAGAGGAACTGTTAACAGCTTGTGACAGACAACTTATGACCACTGTGTAACTGATAACAGGAAGGAGGTCTCCCCACCCAGGGAGGGTAGAAACCGTTAGTAGATAACATGTTGCAGGATATGATACGCAATGTATGTGTTGGAGAAGACTTGTAAACAGCATTGACGGTGTTTGAGAAGAGTAGGGGCATTTATATGACCAAATGTGAGGTATAAAAGGCTATGTGCTTGTATGATTTTCAGAGCTCTCTGAATAAAGAACTAACCTTTTGCAGAAATTCTGGGACTTTGTCAAATTCTTCTATTAACCAGGGCCTTACAACCCCTGGGGAATTGGTCGTAGTAGTGAGTTTTGAGTTCATATCATTGGAACTACAAATTCTTGTGACAGTTATTGTAATTGTAAAGACATTGAATAGAAAATTCATTAATTCAAAAGACGTTGAAAACGTTGGCTATGCCCAACGTCCAATATGTGTTCAGTTGTAGTTAAATGTGATAGTTGAAAATGTTGTTTTGGGTTGTTTTTGTCAATGACTTTAAAAAAAACTTAATTTCAACGTAATTGCAGCCTATACAAATGGACGCAGTATAATAAATTGGTCTATAATCAATTGTATTAACAATCCTACATCACTCCAGTATTTCTTGACAACATTCAAATGCTAATTGTCTTTATTCCACTACTGAAGAAGCATGACTCAAATCACCTCATATTTCAAACATTCAGCCTGACAAAATATATGTTTTATTTTTCCATGCCTCACCATTAAGTGAAGTATTGCCAATACATATTAACAAAGGGTGTACGTTTGGATTTGATATTTCATATTTACAATTCATGTAACATTTAGTAATCATAATTATTTATGCAACCAACTGACAATATTTGGGTACAATTATATTGACATTGTTGCCCTGCTTTTATAATATCAGGGATCATTCTCAGATGTGCCAACCCAAATGTACTAGAGCATGACATTGGGGACTGGGTCCCGATCCAACAACATGCCTATCTAGTGAACCCTGAAAAGAGAGAGAAGCTCTGCAGTGAGGTGGAAAGTTACTACGGATATTGCAGGAGTTTTCCTCTTGAAATCAGACATGTCCGTGGTAAGGACAACTTGGTTGCTGATTGTCTCAAGGGGGGCAGTCAAAATGTTTTGTATTTTGCGTTAAGCCAGTGCGTTTCCATGGATCACAATTTATTTTGACACGTTTTTCTGTATTGGAGATGAGTTTTGTTTGGACTCGTTCTAAGGGGACAAGAGTTCTAGAAGCTAGTGAGTTTTAGGAAGATGAGAGTTCTAGAAGCTTGTGGGGGAAAAAACGTTTTTTTCTTGTTTTTAATTGTTGACAACCAGTCGACACCATGTTTATATTGTAGAAGGTGAAGCATTGTAGTTGATTATTATGTGAAATGGAAGTTGTCTTCTTTTGGTGGTAAGCAAACTTGTCCAACAAAATTATAGGACATAAACTCAGCAAAAAAAGAAACGTCCTCTCACTGTCAACTGCGTTTATTTTCAGCAAACTTAACATGTGTAAATATTTGTATGAACACAAGATTCAACAACTGAGACAAACTGAACAAGATCCTCAGACATGTGACTAACAGAAATGTGACTAACAGAAATGGAATAATATGTCCCTGAACAAAGAGGGGGTCCAAATCAAAAGTAACAGTCAGTATCTGGTGTGGCCACCAGCTGCATTAAGTACTGCAGTGCATCTCCTCCTCATGGATTGCACCAGATTTGCCAGTTCTTGCTGTGAGATGTTACCCCACTCGTCCACCAAGGCACCTGCAAGTTCCTAGACATTTCTGGGGGGAATGGCCGTAGCCCTCACCCTCCAATCCAACAGATCCCAGTTGTGCTCAATGGGATTGAGATCCGGGCTCTTCGCTGGCCATGGCAGAACACTGACATTCTTGTCTTGCAGGAAATCATGCACAGAACGAGCAGTATGGCTGGTGTCATTGTCATGTTGGAGGGTCATGTCAGGATGACTGGCAGCTTCATGAAATAGTACCTTGCCTAGAAGGCAAGCATCCCGGAGTCGCCTCTTCACTGTTGACATTGAGACTGGTGTTTTGCGGGTACTATTTCATGAAGCTGCCGGTTGAGGACTTGTCTGTTTCTCAAAAAAAGTGAACGGGTCTGAATACTTTCCAAAATATATGACCAAGCTGGAAGTGGAAACGCCAGCCCAGCCACAATCCTAGAGGTTCACTGATGATCAACCTCCTCCTTAACATCTGACTCCTGATGATCAACCTCCTCCTCCACCTCTGACTCCTGATGATCAACCTCCTCCTCCACCTCTGACTCCTGATGATCAATCTCCTCCTTCACATCTGACTCCTGATGATCAACCTCCTCCTTCACATCTGACTCCTGATGATCAACCTCCTCCTTCACATCTGACTCCTGATGATCAACCTCCTCCTTCACATCTGACTCCTGATGATCAACCTCCTCCTTCACATCTGACTCCTGATGATCAACCTCCTCTTTCACATCTGACTCCAGTGATCAATCCAGAGCGTCTTCTTTTGGTGGAATCCCGATGGACGACCGCATCCAATAGGCCGTCATCACCACCACCGCCCACAAGT
This sequence comes from Salvelinus namaycush, assembly GCF_016432855.1. Classification (NCBI taxonomy): domain Eukaryota; kingdom Metazoa; phylum Chordata; class Actinopteri; order Salmoniformes; family Salmonidae; genus Salvelinus; species Salvelinus namaycush. The sequence continues at coordinate 152,673 of NW_024061166.1, forward strand.
TAATTGTCATTGAGGTTATCAATGGGAAGAAACTTAGCAATATGTCCTGTCTGGTAACTTGACTTGTTCAAAGGATTAACATTGGAAGGTGCACAGGGAGAAACCCCATTAAAATAAATTGTTGATTTCAAACAGAGGAAACACTTTTGGAAGTCTTTAACTGCATCAAAGTCTGTGGCCTGTGATGTTGGGACAAATGATAGTCCCTTATTATACAAGAGACAAAATCCACAAATTCTACAGCACAACGGCAGAGTCATGTCTTCAGTGTAAAACTAACAATGACTCAATAATCCTTCTGGGAATGTTATGATGTCATAAAGTTATGGGCGGAGTTAGAAAGTTGGCTGTCAGAAGTACAGTTATACAATGTAAAATTACTTTTAATCCGTCTGTCTGTATATTTCAAAACATGACATTTGAGGGTGCAGTGAGATACCCCGGAGTTGGATTATACTTTTCTCATCAATCATCTTAAATATTATACTTAATTAAACCTGGAAATCAACAAATCCTCTGTTGTTAAATCAATAGAAAGGTCAAATGCTTTATTATCGAAAAGTTGAAAGTGATGGAGAGAAATAAAATGGTGCTGATGAATGCTCTGGCTGTGTTCCAGTGGGTTTGGGCAGGTGTGATGTAGTTAATGGAGATGGAGGTGTGTTCTAGTGGATCTGGGCAGGTGTGATGTAGTTAATGGAGATGGAGGTGTGTTCTAGTGGGTCTGGGCAGGTGTGATGTAGGTAATGGAGATGGAGGTGTGTTCTAGTGGGTCTGGCAGGTTTGATGTAGTTAATGGAGATGGAGGTGTGTTCCAGTGAGTCTGGGCAGGTGTGATGTAGTTAATGGAGATGGAGGTGTGTTCTAGTGGGTCTGGGCAGGTGTGATGTAGTTAATGGAGATGGAGGTGTGTTCTAGTGGGTCTGGGCAGGTGTGATGTAGTTAATGGAGATGGAGGTGTGTTCTTGTGGGTCTGGACAGGTGTGATGTTGTTAATGGAGATGGAGGTGTGTTCTAGTGGGTCTGGGCAGGTGTGATGTAGTTAATGGAGATGGAGGTGTGTTCTAGTGGGTCTGGACAGGTGTCATGTAGTTAATGGAGATGTGTTCTAGTGGGTCTGGGCAGGTGTGATGTAGTTAATGGAGATGGAGGTGTGTTCTAGTGGGTCTGGGCAGGTGTGATGTAGTTAATGGAGATGGAGGTGTGTTCTAGTGGGTCTGGGCGGGTGTGATGTTGTTAATGGAGATGGAGGTGTGTTCTAGTGGGTCTGTGCAGGTGTGATGTAGTTAATGGAGATGGAGGTGTGTTCTAGTGGGTCTGGACAGGTGTGATGTTGTTAAGGGATCAATGGAGATGGGGGTGTGTTCTAGTGGGTCTGGGCAGGTGTGACGTAGTTAATGGCGATGGAGGTGTGTTCTAGTGGGTCTGGACAGGTGTGATGTAGTTAATGAAGATGGAGGTGTGTTCTAGTGGGTCTGGGCAGGTGTGATGTAGTTAATGTTTGTATGATGTTGTTGTTTGTATGTGTATGTTTTGTATTGTTTATAAAATATCTAATAAAATAAAATGTCCAATACAAAGCAACACCTCACAGTTCTATTTTTGGAGTTATTACATTAAACGAATCAGAGTTTAGAAGAATGCCAAAGTCAGGTGTGAAGTAATATGCAGGACCAGCCTATTCCCTATAATGTAAACTATAACAGAAATACCTTAAAATGTATAACTTTAAATTAAACCAATCATTTGCGCTCATGACTTGAGTGATTAAAGTAAACCAGTTTTGGAAATGCATAACGCCATCTAACCAAAAATCAAATAATGTTAGCTATATGCAGTTATCTTAGCCAGCCAGCTAACGTTAGCTATATGCAGTTATCTTAGCCAGCCAGCTAACATTAGCTATATGCAGTTATCTTAGCCAGCCAGCCAACATTAGCTATATGCAGTTATCTTAGCCAGCCAGCTAACGTTAGCTATATGCAGTTATCTTAGCCAGCCAGCTAACGTTAGCTATATGCAGTTATCTTAGCCAGCCAGCTAACATTAGCTATATGCAGTTATCTTAGCCAGCCAGCTAACATTAGCTATATGCAGTTATCTTAGCCAGCTAACGTTAGCTATATGCAGTTATCTTAGCCAGCCAGCTAACGTTAGCTATATGCAGTTATCTTAGCCAGCCAGCTAACGTTAGCTATATGCAGTTATCTTAGCCAGCCAGCTAACGTTAGCTATTTGGCCAACTAGCTATTAGCCTAACCAGCGTAGACAACCAGCACGGTTATGGTCAGCGAGACGAACTACCGGAGACCAGTCAGAACCCAACTAACAGTAAGCCAAGGTGGAAAAAGTTACAAAACTCCCGTAGTCTAATTCACAGAAAACATGCTGAAAAGTAGTGATGTGGAAACAAAGCTTCCTGAAGCGTTGGTTCTTTCCAGCCAATTGTGTCAAAAATAGGTTCGTTACTCAAGGCTTTGAGCGACACAGAATTTAGAACAGCCACATTTTTATAGATGAAGTCACACGCGTAGCAGCGTAGCCATATGTCATATATTAAACCACTGGCGGTGTTCGAGAGCATCAAATACATGCTGCATTGTGGGTAAATGGTGACTGGCTTACTGATCTATAAATAATAATGAGTAGTTATTTATGATGTAAGGTGATTTGTAAATTAGTCAGTCAGCAGTCAGCAGCCACCTGCACTGTCGGCTGCAATGTCGAACGAGCCCAATACCAAACCAATCAGGTGTTCGACGAAATTATTCTTCAGACGTCATTGATCACGTGCTGCTGATAAAGTGACACTCCTTTGAATTATACCGCTTAGCAACTTCAGTACATGCCTCATAGCTCCAGTCTCAAACTTAACCCCGTTCCTGCTGAAGAAGAGGTGGTCTGCTGAATGGAGAAAGAAGCTCTCGTGAAAGAGGGGGAGGAAGAGGAGGCTGTTACAATACAAAAACAAGAAGAGGGTGAGGCTGTTACCGTGAAAGAAGAAGAGAAAGACGTTTCAGTTAAAGAAGAGGAAGACGGGTTCAGAGTGAAAGAGGAAGACGAAGTTTCTGTGAAAGAAGAGGAGACTGACGATGAACGTAAGTACTGTCTTAACAGGAGCACAAACTCTGTGGTTGGAAGTTGAACTGATGTGTGGTGTGCTTGGTGTTAAAGCGGAAATCTGCAATTGCTACATCCATATTTTGACTTTTAAATTATTTATTTATAGGCATTGATTCTTGAAGAATATAACACATGCCTCATGAGCTTAGTTCAACTGTTGTACCCCATCAGAACCCCAAAATAAGCTTTTTTTACTCCAATGTTTAGAAACAATTTAAATCAACACTGTATAGCCTCAACATGGTTAAAACTATAATGTTGATATCATGGATGGTCAGTCCTTTCATACTTAGGTCTGTCTATGAATTTGAGACTAGTTACATTTCTCCAGCCCCATCCATCATCTTATTACCAAAACAGTGGTGGAATTACAGTTTTGTTATTGGTTGAACTGCAGATTGGTTGATTGTTGTGTGGCTTTTTTTAAAGGGGCAACCTAGTTTTTAAACAAACAAAATGGCTGCCCAGAGTCCTGAGCTGTGTTAGAATACTCATACTAACTGTACTATTTGTGAAGTAAATTGTGTATATAGTCTGCTTATTGGTCATAGTATGATGTAGTTAGTATGCCAGATGTCGTACTAAATTCGCCAAAATATGATGTAAACACGCAGTACTTTAGGGCCCATAATGCAATTCTTCAGGAAATGGTTGTGGCTTTAACGTTTTGAGATTTGAAGAAAATGGGGGAAAATATGCAGCCGAAGTCCAACGAGAGAGCGGATACAAATGAACTGCTTTAAATAATTATGACAAATGTTGAGCAATGTAATGAAGTAATGACTTTTCAAATAAGTTACCTTACACGTTATATGACTATTGTTGTTCACTTGACAATCTTAAGACAAATGTCAAATAATGAACATTCATTACAGACGTCATTGTTTGTACAACATCATGGCTACACAGCACCTTTTACAGTGGATTTCTGCTGTTGTTGGCCTTAAACCATCTGTCTGACTTGTTGTTCACATGATTCTGACGAGGCAGAGAAGAGTCTCTCCACGTCGAAACACCAGCAGAGAACCACAGGGAAGAAATCTCATTGCTGCTCTGACTGTGGGAAAGGTTGCACATCTTCATCAGAACTTAAAATACACCAGAGAACACACACAGGAGAGAAACCTTATAGCTGTGATCAATGTGGGATGAGTTTTACTACATCAAGCCATCTGATTCGACACCAGAGAACACACACAGGAGAGAAGCCTTATAGTTGTAATCATTGTGAGAAGAGTTTTCCTACATCTAGCCAGCTGACTTCACACCAGAGAACACACACAGGAGAGAAACCTCATAGCTGTGATCAATGTGACAAGAGATACTCTGATAAAAGGTGTCTGATCAAACATCAGAAAATGCATACATGAAGAAGTTTTCATGATATCAATGAAATAATGTCACAATGAAGAATGTTTTAACATTGTAGTAGGAGTATTTTAATGATGTCACAATGTAGAATGTTTTAAGATTGTAGTAGGAGTATTTTAATGATGTCACAATGTAGAATGTTTTAACATTGTAGAAGGAGTATTTTAATATCACAATATAGAATGTTTTAACATTGTAGAAGGAGTATTTTAATGATGTCACAATATAGAATGTTTTAACATTGTAGTAGGAGTATTTTAATGATGTCACAATGTAGAATGTTTTAACATTGTAGTAGGAGTATTTTAATGATGTCACAATATAGAATGTTTTAACATTGTAGTAGGAGTATTCTAATGATGTCACAATGTAGAATGTTTTAACATTGTAGTAGGAGTATTCTAATGATGTCACAATGTAGAATGTTTTAACATTGTAGAAGGAGTATTTTAATGATGACCTTAATGACCTTATCGTTTGCCCTGTTCAATTGATTGCAGCATGATATGGATATTAGCCTCAGGGGAAAATCCAGGCTCTGAATTGAAAGAGTATTATTTAACAAAAAGTGACTAACAAAAAAAGAGCTGTGTTACACTTACTGCGTTGGTAACCCACTTTAATCAAAATGCAGCACTTCAAAATGTAGCTAGCTGTTTTCTACAAGTTGAAAAAGCTGCTTGTTTAAAAAAATACATGTAAGATGATAATTGTTGCAGATGTTTGTGTATATACACACATGAAAGCAGTATAATAAATTGTACTAATCAATTTTATTAACAATCTGACATCACTCCAGTATTTTTTTTACAACATTCAAATGCTAATTGTCTTTATTCCACTACTGAAGAAGCATGTCTCAAATCACCTCATATATTCAAACATTCAGCCTGACAAAAGATACATGTTTTATTATTCCATGCCTCACCATTAAGTTAATTATTGCCAATACATATTAACAAAGGGGTGTACATTTGGTTTTGATTTTTATATTTACAATATTATGTAACATTTAGTATTCATAATTATTTATGCAACCAGCTGACCATTTTTGGGTACAATTATATTGACAATGTTGCCCTGCTTTTAGAATATCAGGGTTCATTCTCAGATGTGCTAACCCAAATGCATGACATTGGGGACTGGGCCCGATCCAACAACATGCCTATAGAGTGAACCCTGAAAAGAGAGAGAGAAGTAAGGTGGAAAGTTACTACGGATATTGCAGGAGTTGGTTGCTGATTGTCTCAAGTGTGGGCAGTCAACAAGTTTTGCGTTTAGCCAGTGCATTGCCATGGAACACAATTTATTTTGACTGCACGTTTTTCCGTATTGGAGACGAGTTTTTTGGGGGCTCGTTCCAAGGGGACCAGAGTTCTAGAAGCTAGTGATCTTTAGGAAGACGAGAGTTCTAGAAGCTAGTTTAGGATTCTATTGAAAGAAAAATGATTTAAAAAATAATACGATAGTATATTATTATTTAGAAATACGTGTTTGTTCTTGATTTTAATTGTTGACAGCCAGTAGACACTATGTTTATATTGTAGAAGCATTGTAATTGATTATGTGAAATGAAAGTTGTTTTCTGTCGGTGGTGAGCAAACTTGTCCAACAAAAACATAGGATATATTTGTTTTCTTAAGGGGGAAAGTGTTACAGGCTTTGGTTTATCCATTTATGTTTTGAGGTTGAACTTTAGCACGTCTCGCTCGTTAGCACTTAGGACGCACTGATTGGTGTGACCTCGTTAGTCAAATCAAATCAAGTTTATTTTATTTAGCCCTTTGTACATCAGCTAATATCTCGAAGTGCTGTACAGAAACCCAGCCGAAAACCCCAAACAGCAAAAAATGCAGGTGTAGAAGCACGGTGGAAAAACTCTAGGAAAAACCACCACCGCCCACAAGTTAATTGTCATTGAGGTTATTAATGGGAAGAACATCAGCAATATGTCCTGTCTGGTAACTTGTCTCGTTCAAAGGATTTACATTGGGAGGTGCACAGGGAGAAACCCCATTTAAAAAAAACTCAGTTAATCTTAAACAGCGGAAACACTTTTGGAAGTCTTTATCAAAGTCTGTGGCCTCTGATATTGGGAAAATGATAGTCCCTTATTATATAAGAGACAAAATTCAGTTGTCCAGTTGTCTTGATAGATGTGGAGAGTCAACACCTTTAGTTGCTCCACCTTTTTGGTTTGCTTCCTGTCTTTAAGTTTGGTGTGGGTTTTTCTTTTGTTTGCCTCTTCTTAGTGGGTCTCATGGTGGGTGTCTTTTAGGTCCCAGTTGTTGTTACTAGTCAATTTTCATTGGACACCCCTATAGTGTCTTTCAGAGCCCCTCCTAAAAAACAAGTTATATTTTGGGTTGGATATAGCATAATATTGTTAATATTTTAATCAATGGCATTTCTTTACAATGCTCATTAGTCTTTCAGTTGTTTTTCTTCTGTTTTTTTCTCTTAAGTTTGTACTAAATATCTCTTTATTTTCATTGTTTTTTCCTGTGAAGCCATTGTGTTGCATCCATGTCTGAAATGTGCTGTATAAATTAAGCTTGATTTGATTTGAACATATTGCAAAACAAATTAACCCAATGACCGACCAATCAACAGACTCTTGGTCCATCTTGGTATGAAAATCAGTCTCAATCCCACTTTTCAAGCCTGCTGAAGGCGTGGTGGAGTGGTAAACACCACCCCCGGCTCTACCAGGGGCTTGAGGTGGTCTCCCACAGCTCTGTTGGTAGAGTGGTAAACACCACCCCCGGCTCTACCAGGGGCTTGAGGTGGTCTCCCACAGCTCTGCTTATGTCATGTTCTGTGGCCTTGCCGTTCCATTTCTTGACTCCCCCTGCAACACAGAAATAAACACATTTAGTCATATTATATAAAACATTACAAGTAATGGATATGGAGCATCTATGGCCTCAGTTACACCTGGCACCTAAATGTGACTTCTGTCATCTGATCACTCCAAGCTCCATTAGGTTCAGATCTAACAGGATGGGCCTTTGACAGTCTGGACACAGTCAGGCCACTGAATATAAATAAGCAACGTAAAGAGGTGGGGTGAATGAGTGGGGAAAAGTACATTCTACACAAATGACCTTCATAATAGCAAAGAACAAATGTGTGTGCCTAAGGGGAAATTAACTTTCATACAGCCAAATGGGTGAGAAATTACACCAATATCAGTGGACAATTTGCACTAATGTAAATAAACATAGATGATGGAACATACTCCCTTTAGCTTACATGATGAACCGCTAAGGGGACATAAATATTTACCATCTAAACCATGTGTGACCTCTCACCTCTCTGGCTGTAGAAGTGTTCTTCCTAACCAGTCCCTCAACAGCTCTCTGACTGAGCTCCACCCTCACTGGGTCTTCAGAGGAGAGGAAGGCTGAGGAGGGATGGAAGGATGAATGGATCAGTCAGTCAATAAAGTGTAGAGCTGCTGTCTGTGCTCTGACAAAATCACTATTTTAGTAGTTCATTAATTTTTGTCAATAGGGGGACGCTGTTTTCACTTTGGAAAAAATCGTGCCCTAATTAAACTGCCTCGTACTCTATTCTAGATCGTACAATATGCATATTATTATTACTATTGGATAGAAAACACTCTCAAGTTTCTAAAACCGTTTGAATTATATCTGTGAGTAAAACAGAACTCATTTTGCAGCAAACTTCCTGATAGGAAGTGAAAAATCTGAAATCGAGGCTCTGTTCCAGGGCCTTCCTATTCAATTTCTTGAAATCTATGGATATACATGCACTTCATACGCCTTCCACTAGATGTCAACAGGCAGGTGGAATGGGGTGTCTAGCTTGATCTGAGGTCGAACAAGAGCTCTTGGAATGACGTGACCACAATTTCCTTTGTCTACCAAGGCGCGGGAAGGACATCAGCATTGGCTTCTGAAAAGCGTTCGGTATAGACGGCTAATATCTCCGGCTTTGATTTTATTTGATACATGTGATAATATCATCGTAAAGTATTATTTTTTCAATATAGTTTTATCAGATTATTCAACGTTTATCGGGAGTTTTGGAGTTTTCCGTTCTCTGCGTTAGGTGAAGATGGACATCTTCGCGCCACTTGGCTAGCTAAGGTTGCTAATTCGACAGGAGAAGAGGACATTCTAAAACCAAACAACGATTTATTCTGGACAAAGGACTCCTTGTACAAGATTCTGATGGAAGCTCAGCAAAAGTAAGAACCATTTATGATGTTATTTCGTGTTTCTGTGGAAAATGTTTAGTCCTATTCTCCGCCGTTTTGGCGGGCGCTGTCTCGCTATAACGTAAGCTGTTTGTTATGGTAAAGTTAATTTTAAAAATCTAACACGGCGGTTGCATTAAGAACTAGTGTATCTTTCATTTGCTATCCAACATGTATTTTTTAGTAAAGTTTATGATGAGTTATTTGGTCAGATTAGGTGAGTGTCAGAAATATATCCGGACATTCTGGGAAAAAGTTGCTACATTTTCACAATGTATAACCACGGTTTTCAGCTCTAAATATGCACATTTTCGAACAAAACATAAGTGTATTGTATAACCTGATGTTATAGGACTGTCATCCGATGAAGTTGGTCAAGGTTAGTGATTAATTTTATATCTTTTGCTGTTTTCTTGCGATCGCTACCTTTTGCTGCTGATAAATGCATTTGTGTTTGGCTATTGTGCTAAGCTAATATAATGCTATATTGTGTTTTCGCTGTAAAACACTTAAAAAATCTGAAATATTGGCTGGATTCACAAGATGTTTATCTTTCATTTGCTGTACACCATGTATTTTTCATAAATGTTTTATGATGAGTATTTAGGTATTTCACGTTGCTCTCTGTAATTATTCCGGCTGCTTCGGTGCTATTTGTGATTGTAGCTGCAATGTAAAACTATGATTTATACCTCAAATATGCACATTTTCTGAACAAAACATAGATTTATTGTATAACATGTTATAAGACTGTCATCTGATGAAGTTGTTTCTTGGTTAGTGACTAATTATATCTCTATTTGGTCGGTTTTGTGATAGCTACCTATGCGGTAGAAAAAATGTGAAAATATGCGGTTGAGTCTTTTGCTATTGTGGTTAGCTAATAGAAATACATATTGTGTTTTCGCTGTAAAACATTTTAAAAATCGGAAATGATGGCTGGATTCACAAAATGTTTATCTTTCATTTGCTGTATTGGACTTGTGATTTCATGATATTTATATGCTATTATTTACTTGTGGCGCTATGCTAGGCTATGCTAGTCAGCTTTTTACTGATGAGGATGCTCCCGGATCCGGGATGAGTACCAAGTAGAAGTTTTAAAGTAAATAAGGCTTTATGACTGCTGAATACCAACTATCAATCACTTAGATCATGTATTTTCAGGTAGAGATACATCTTTGGGACATCCCTAGCCCATTAAAGTTGACATTTAAAATGGTTAAGGTCAGGGGTTAAGGTTAGGGGTTAGGATTGGGATGTCCCAAGGATACCAGATTGCAATGACCATTGTGCATTCTTCTGTCTCTCTTACATAGCAGGTGTAAAAGAAACACAGACAAGGCAATGGATTATGGTCATTGTAGTTAATTACGTTTTATGCGCTAAACTATGTTGAATATTGGCCTGTTGGAAACTACAACTCCCTACTACATCACACAGTTCAGTCTGGATCTGATTTATCTCTAGAGAAACTACAACTCCCTACTACATCACACAGTTCAGTCTGGGTCTGATTTATCTCTAGAGAAACTACAACTCTCTACTACATCACACAGTTCAGTCTGGGTCTGATTTATCTCTAGAGAAACTACAACTCCCTACTACATCACACAGTTCAGTCTGGGTCTGATTTATCTCCAGACTAGCTCTAGACACACCCTCTGGGCAGACAGGCCAAAGGAGCTTGGCCCAATTCAGGGAACCATTGATCTACTTCAGAGGAGCTGTGTCTAGAGTGATTTCCTGTTGTTTTGACACCTCACTGGAAAACTAGAATAACTAGCTACAGAACGAGACGACCAATTCACAGCTAGTCTGTGTCTCGTTCGCCACACACGGACATATACCAAGGTCACGTGTTTTCTATATGCACAAGATAGTTTGACTATAAAAGGCTTCTGTACTCCTTGTGTCATCGAGCTCTCGGCCTTCCACCTCAGAGTGTAGGGCTGACCAGCTACATTATTGCAATTCTTATCAAAGAAAGGTTGATTGTTTGAAGAAATGGCAGTCTCTCCTGATTGGTTAGAATTTCCACCACAATGTGCAGTAACAACGTTAGCTTAGTTAACTAACTAACTAAGGACGGTGACCTGTCCTGACGAGATGTTACAATGAACTGAATCGTCAATTGAGGTCTTCCTCTTTATATAGCCTGCTACAGCATGCAATACTATTAACTCACAAGGGGGCATAACGTTACATGGTCAATACTATCCCATTTTGGAAACGTTACATGGACAATACTATGCCATTTTGGAGACGTTACCTGGACAATACTATCCCATTTTGGAAACGTTACATGTACAATACTATCCCATTTTGGAAACGTTACATGTACAATACTATCCCATTTTGGAAACGTTATATGGACAATACTATCCCATTTTGGAAACGTTACATGGACAATACTGTCCCATTTTGGAAACGTTACATGTACGCCCCCTTGTGGAGGGAAATTAATATCTTAGATGGTAGCTGTAGATGGGATTCAAATGAATAATGGTATTAATACAGTGTCTAGACTACCTATTTTGTATAAATGCCCTTCAGAATCCAAACACAGTATTGCCACGCAGCAAAATGTTGCGTATAATCTTTCAAGTCAGCCTGATAAAATATTAAACAATTTGTGTACAAAGATATCTTGAAATGTGATATTAGGCCTGTATGGCAGTACTGTTACTGTATGGCAGTACTGTATTGGCTAGTGCTTTCTCCAATATGTTCTTCTATTTTACATTACATGGTATGTCGATGCCATTTATCTTTCAATATTTATTATATATATATATATATATATATATATATATATATATATATATATATATATATATATATATATTGATGCTTGTAAGAATATTCTTTGACACATTTTCTCTTCCTTTGAAATTCTTATAGGACAGAACATGGACACAATGCAATTGGGATCAAGAAGAAGGTACAGATATGTTGTAGGACAGCTGCATTTGAAGTGTACATTTAACCTACATAGCAGTCAATACAAACTGACATCTATTAGCATACAAATGTGTGCAAATTATCTTTTCAGATCTTCTCATAAATGAATCAAGTCCATGGAATGGATATAGACAAAAAGAGAATTGAAGGACTATCAGAGGTAGAGAGGCGAGGCAGGGGTGAGGACATCATCCTGCTATGTTGACAGTCCCTCAAGGACAATACAGAAGAGGTATTTGCTCTTATTCCTTCCCTTTCTCTAATGTATTTTGTAATAAAATTAGCAAGTGTAGTAAGATCATCGCTTTACTTTACTAGGTCTGGAGACCACAGCAGCGATCCTGCTCTTGCCCAACCTCTTCAATGAGGACCCGAGTGGCCTTTATGTCCGTGACAAGGTATGCCTCTGCACAAATCATCTGTTTCTTCATAAACGTAGGTGTGCATGCTGATATAAAACTACAGCTGAACATTTGTTATGTTCTTTGTTAAGTGTATGTGTATTCATCTTTTCTTACTTTTGTTGACACAGATTTCACCGCTCTTCAATCCTTTACTGCACATCGGTGGAAATCCATTTCACCATGAGAGTGAAATCCCGCTGGCCTTTGATGGGGAGAACATCCACGCCCCCGAGGACGTCCCCATGGGACTTAGGGCTGTATTTTCTATTTTCCCTTAAATTTCCCAAAAATGTCAGAAAAACACTTATGTTGTTAAGTTACTGTGTTCTGGGGAGAAGAGAAGTTGGGGTGAAGTTACCAGGGCCGGTCATAAAGATGGCAAACTTCCGAACATAACTAAGTGGATACGATATACACACTAAAGCTGAAAAATCTGTATTTAGCATCAAGTCTACAATATTGTTAGTTTACCTATGATTCATTTTTAATGTATGTTTTTATTGTACATCATTATTTATATTCTGATGCCACATCGCCCGTTTTCAAAGGGAGTCGTTGGTTTTTAGGGGCAGTCGCTTTTTAGCTTTTTGTCTGAAAGTATTTTCTCAACTGCGATATCAACTCCAGTCAGCAGATGGCGATGAGCGTCTTTCAGGTGATTCTGCCACTGTGACGTATAATCTAGTGGACGGGGCGCTTCTTCAACATCAACAGCTAGTCAGACACCTTGGTAGCTTGCTATTCAAAATAGCCGAAATATTGAAGTTCTTTGGACTGTGTCGGTGTACAGCCACTGTGTAATCAACACAATTATATCGTATCTACTTTTCATTTCATATTTAAGTTGTTGTTAGTCAGCTAACTGAGTTGGCTTGATAAATTAGCCTAGCACTACGCTAATGCTAGCTAGCTGTTATCCCCGACCATGAGCTCACTAAACTTCTCTCCTCCTGTTAAAGAAGAGGATTTCTGCTGGACGGAGCAAGAAGCTCTGGGGCTGAACATTATCGTGAAAGAGGAGGATGTCACAGTAAATCATAAAGTAGAGGGTGAGGCTGTTACAGTGAAAGAAGAAGAGAAAGACGTTTCAGTGAAGGAAGAGGAAGACGCGTTCAGAGTGAAAGAGGAGGAGGATGTTACAGTGAAGGAAGAGGAAGACGCGTTCAGAGTGAAAGAGGAGGAGGATGTTACAGTAAATCATAAAGTAGAGGGTGAGGCTGTTACAGTGAAAGAAGAGGAAGAAGCGTTCAGAGTTATACAGGAGGAGGATGTTACTGTGAAAGAGGAGGATGCAGTTTATGGAGTGGAGGAGGAGGATATGGCTGTCACATTGAAAAAGGAGGAGGAGGAAGAAGAGGAGGAAACTGGATATCTGGGCCCGGTTTCCCAAACGCATCTTAAGGCATCCAATGGTTCTAACGGTGAACTTAGCCATAAGATGGTTTTGAGAAACCGGGCCCTGATTAACAAAAGTAAGTACTGTCTTAAATACAGAGGCACAAACTCTGCAGTTGTTGAACTGATGTGTGGTGTTAAAGGGGAAATCTGCAATTGCCACATCCATATTGTGATTTTTAAATTATTTATTTATAGCCATTGATTCTTGAAGAATATAACACATGCCCCATGAGCTTAGTTCAACTGTTGTACCCCATCAGAACCCCAAATAAGCTTTTTTTACTCCAATGTTTAGAAACAATGTAAATCAACACTGTAAAGCCTCAACATGGTTAAAACTATAATGTTGATATCATGGATGGTCAGTCCTTTCATCCATAGGTCTGTCTATGAATTTGAGATTAGTTACATTTCTCCAGCCCCATCCATCATCTTATTACCAAAACAGTGGTGGAATTACAGCTTTGTTATTGGTTGAACTGCAGATTGGTTGATTGTTGTGTGGCTTTTTTAAAAAGGGCAACCTAGGATTTAAACAGAAACAAAATGGCTGCCCAGAGACTTGGTTTGGTAAACAGCTGAGGGATGGGGGCTGGAGAAATGTAACCACTCTCAAATTCATAGAGAAAGCGATTGTAGCAACCTTAACACAAAACCTAGGGACCTCTTCAAGAAGTTCAGACATCTTGGCGTAAGAGTTATAAGGTGTTGGCTTGACAGTCGCTGGACCCAGGTTTGAGTCCAGCTCAGGGCTACCCCCTGAATTCACTACACTATGAATACAAGGACTGGCCATGCATGATGTCATAATGATAGTTTAACCAGGTTTCTAGGCCTTATAGTATATTCTAGAATTCATCCATGATGTCATAATGATAGTTTAACCATGTTTCTAGGCCTTATAGTATATTCTAGAATTCATCCATGATGTCATAATGATAGTATAACCAGGTTTCTAGGCTATATAGTATATTCTAGAATTCATCCATGATGTCATAATGATAGTATAACCAGGTTTCTAGGCTATATAGTATATTCTAGAATTCATCCATGATGTCATAATGATAGTTTAACCAGGTTTCTAGGCTCTATAGTATATTCTAGAATTCATCCATGATGTCATAACGATAGGTTAACCAGGTTTCTAGGATATATAGTATATTCTAGAATTCATCCATGATGTCATAATGATAGTTTAACCAGGTTTCTAGGATATATAGTATATTCTAGAATTCATCCATGATGTCATAATGATAGTTTAACCAGGTTTCTAGGCTATATAGTATATTCTAGAATTCATCCATGATGTCATAATGATAGTATAACCAGGTTTCTAGGCTATATAGTATATTCTAGAATTCATCCATGATGTCATAATGATAGTTTAACCAGGTTTCTAGGCTATATAGTATATTCTAGAATTCATCCATGATGTCATAATGATAGTTTAACCATGTTTCTAGGCCTTATAGTATATTCTAGAATTCATCCATGATGTCATAATGATAGTATAACCAGGTTTATAGGCTATATAGTATATTCTAGAATTCATCCATGATATCATAAAGATAGTTTAACCAGGTTTCTAGGCTATATAGTATATTCTAGAATTGCCAGTGTAGATTTCCTGTGGGGGTAAAATTGTTAGAGCTGTTGATTAGTCATTGTATAATATTCAGCCAATTTATTTTCATGCCATTACATCAATATAGCCCAACCAGAAGAGAATAAACTCTTCCTGATCCACCTCCTCCTGCTGGCCTTCATAAATTCTGATGTATCTTACCATTTCTACTGATCTGGTGCCAGTTATGATTTTCATATGTTCATTTTACTGGAACAGTTTAATTTAATTTATAATAGTATCTCAAAATCATTGTCTGTGATTAATCTACATTCTATATAAATGAAAATTATACAAATCTAAAAGTAACTTTTATAGCCAACTATGTAAAAGATAGCCTACATAAAGCCAACACATAAAAACATTGCATTCTGCATTTAGAAAATATCCTAGAAATCACTTTGGCTGCACATGGCCTGTCTACAACAAGCTTGAAACATTGTATAACATTTTCTAGGCCCTCAGAGTTTCCCGTGCCAGTGAGTTTGGGACAGACACAGCTGTCGGCTATTTGTGCAAAGGATAAGAAGTAATCAGATATTTTATGACATTTCCACTGGATCAGCGCTTTACATTTTTCCCTTTTGTGCCAAGTGGTTATCGAAATGGCGAGAGCTGGAAATATTTTAAGAAATTACTTTAAGGAACTATTCTCATTTGAAATAGATTTTGATTAGACTTTCTTTACTTGCTGTTTGGAGGTGAAGAGAAATGTGCTTTGAGAAGCTCCACAACTCATTAGTGGTGGTGCGTTAAGACAATCAGAAATACTATCAGACATCCCCAAATGGGCACATTTATAGGCCTACATTTGCGCTCAGGCCAGGTAGACTAGTCCTACTTCTATATGGGTAATCAGGTGTGCGTCCTTACTCAACATTGACAGGAGTGTTTCAAATGAAAGACAATGAATAAATTGACAAAACTGACGCATTTAGTGTCTCCTTATGTTACGTTGGGAAAACAGTTTTCATGGACACAGAAATCCTAAATAATTTCAGAGTATGCTAAGTCCAATGGTTTTAACCGAGAGTCACCTTAACTTTATTGACACCCAAATGGATACTGTCATTAACGCGGTTCTTCAATAATTACACATCATTCTTAATACTGTAGCTGTTTAGTTAGTCACATGTTCATCTATCATCCGCTGATCCAGGAAATAATCTTCTGAATGACAGTCAAATGACAAACATCACGACATGCAACAACCAAAGTGCTTCTTAATTCATTACTCTGGTAAAGACAGTTATGCCGTGCTCCACGTTGGATCCAACATCCCTAACAAATTGGTGTTTATAATGTTATTGTCTGCTTGATTTACTGTAGGGTCCCATTAGTCTGTTTGGAGACAGAGATACTTAGCTCATAATGTGTAGAGAACTGTTCCTTGATGGATGGGCTATTGTACAACACACACAGCTATTTTCCTTTATTCAGGACATTTAGAATGACAACACGTTACAGAGTAGCCTAGTGGGATTATTCACAAAATTATCTGGTGATCAGGTTATGAAATGTCACGACAAAGACATTTTAGTTTCCATGTTTCACCTGTAAATTAAATTATTTATAGTCATAGGTCTATGTTATTGTTAGGTGAAGTTATGGGGTCTACAGTAGGTCTATGTTGTTATTAGGTGAAGTTATGGGTCCTACAGTAGGTCTATGTTATTGTTTGGTGAAGTTATGGGCCAATTTGTCAAACACTTAGTGTACAAACCCTCATTGTCAGGCTGATGGCAAAGCCTAAGAACATTTTACTGGTTGAAGTGTTTCAGTTTAAAGCAATTGATTTGCTGCAATAACACACACATATTAAACAGGAGATTCAAATGAGCCTTACAATTATAATCCAAAGTAATGTGAAATGCACTTAAAAGCAACCTGGAAATGGAGGCTATTATTGCTGTTAGCCTATGAGAACTCCCCTGAGTTTTCTCCCATGGTGGTGAACTAGTGAATAGACAACAGAGGTTAATGTGAGTTTCCCTGAGTAGCACTCCTGATCTTGTGCTGCAATATTCAGAATACATTGTGAAAACTAAAATCTTTGCTCACCATTTTTGCTCCAGGCAGATATACTACATCCATAACTAGTGGTTTCCTCATTACCAGATATACTACATCCATAACTAGTGGTTTCCTCATTACCAGATATACTACATCCATAACTAGTGGTTTCCTCATTACCAGATATACTACATCCATAACTAGTGGTTTCCTCATTACCAGATATACTACATCCATAACTAGTGGTTTCCTCATTACCAGATATACTACATCCATAACTAGTGGTTTCCTCATGACCAGATATACTACATCCATAACTAGTGGTTTCCTCATTACCAGATATACCACATCCATAACTAGTGGTTTCCTCATTAGCAGATATACTACATCCATAACTAGTGGTTTCCTCATTAGCAGATATACTACATCCATAACTAGTGGTTTCCTCATTAGCAGGGAGGAGTTTCTGCAACCAAATTGCGTGTGCATCGCCCTCGTGCCGCAATTTTAGCAAACACAGAAAGGGGCCTATACTGGACACCAAAAGTCGTCTGGCACACTGCTTAGAGTTTCAACAACTTGAATAACTTAATTCTAGCCGACAATCATCAATGTTACTACTAATGTGAAAACAATACAAAATATCACTAATGTTCCTATCTTGACTGTCTTAATTGTTAAATTTAACAGACGTCAATTGTTGTACAACTTCATGGGTACGCTCTGGGCATCACCCTTTACCTCAAATAAACAGTGGATTTCTGCTGTTGTGGGCCTTTAATCATCTGTCTGACTTTGTTGTTCACACAGGAGAGAGACGGGACAATCGTGGATCGTCTGGGGAGCCTCAACAACATCATGATGCTGACGAGGCAGAGAAAAGTCTCTCCAGATCAGAACACGTCAAGAAACACTCGCGGAGATCCACAGGGAAGAAATCTCACTGCTGCTCTGACTGTGGGAAGAGATTCACCTCCTCAGCAGGCATTATAATTCATCAGAGAATCCACACAGGAGAGAAACCTTTTAGCTGTGATGAATGTGGGAAGAGTTTTACTAAGTCTTGCAATCTGACACGACACCAGAGAACACACACAGGAGAGAAACCTTATACCTGTTATCAATGTGGGAAGAGTTTTGTTTCATCTGGCCTTCGGACTGTACACCAGAGAATACACACAGGAGAGAAACCTTATAGCTGTGATCAATGTGGGAAGAGTTTTACTAAGTCTTGCAATCTGACACGACACCAGAGAACACACACAGGAGAGAAACCTTATACCTGTTATCAATGTGGGAAGAGTTTTGTTTCATCTGGCCTTCTGACTGTACACCAGAGAATACACACAGGAGAGAAACCATACAGCTGTGATCAATGTGGGAAGAGTTTTACTCAGCTAAGCAACCTGATAACACACCAGAGAACACACACAGGTGAGAAACCGTACAGCTGTGATCAATGTGGGAAGAGTTTTACTCAGCTAAGCACCCTGATAATACACCAGAGAACACACACAGGTGAGAAACCGTACAGCTGTGATCAATGTGGGAGGAGTTTTACTCAGCTAAGCACCCTGATAATACACCAGAGAACACACACAGGAGAGAAATCTTATAGCTGTGATGAATGTGGGAAGAGTTTTAAGAAGTCTTGCAATCTGACACGACACCAGAGAACACACACAGGAGAGAAATCTTATACCTGTTATCAATGTGGGAAGAGTTTTGTTTCATCTGGCCTTCTGACTGTACACCAGAGAATACACACAAGAGAGAAACCTTTTAGCTGTGATCAATGTGGGAAGAGTTTTACTCAGTTAAGCAACCTGATAACACACCAGAGAACACACACAGGGGAGAAACCATACAGCTGTGATCAATGTGGGAAGAGTTTTACTCAGCTAAGCAACATGATAACACACCAGAGAACACACACAGGCGAGAAACCTTGTAGTTGTACTCAATGTGGGAAGGGTTTTAGCCATTCAACCAGCCTGATATCACACCAGAAAACACACACAGGGGAGAAATCTTATACCTTTGATGAATGTGGGAAGATTTTGTCTACTTCTAGCAATCTGACTCTACACCAGAGAACACACACAGGAGAGAAACTCTTTAGCTGTGATCAATGTGGGAAGAGTTTTACTCAGCTATGGAACCTGATATCACACCAAAGAACACACACAGGAGAGAAACACTATAGCTGTGATAAATGTGGGACGAGTTTTGTTCCATCTGGCGATCTGACAGTACACCAGAGAACACACATAGGAGAGAAGTATTTTAGCTGTAATCAATGTGGGAAGAGTTTTGTTCCATCTGGCGATCTGACAGTACACCAGGGAACACACACAGGAGATAAGTCTTTTAGCTGTAATCAATGTGGGAAGAGTTTTGTTTCATCTACTGGTCTGACAATGCACCAGAGAACACACACAGGAGAGGAACCTTTTAGCTGTGACCAGAGATAATCTGATTAAAGATATCTGATCAAATATTAGAAAATACATACATGAAGGTGTTGTTTCATGATATCAATGAATTAATGTCACAATGTAGAATGTTAACACTTTGTAGTAGGAATATTTTAATAATGTCACAATGTAGAAGCCTAAATGTTTGCCCCCTTATCAATTGATTTCAGCATGATATGGATATCAGCCTCAGGGGAGGAGTACTATTTATGAGATTTAACAAAAAGTGACTAACAAGAAAAGAGTTGTGTTCCACTTACCATGTTAGTGACCCACTTGAATCAAAATGCAACACTTCAGAATGTAGCGATCTGTTTTCTACAAGTTGTCCTCTAACCAGGGATGTACAGGTTACTCCCAGGTTCCGTGTGGTTTTTGAGCTGTTAGTTTTAACAGGATGTGCAACCTCATCTCCCTCCTCTCGCACAATTGATTTCAACATGATATCGATGAATAATGACAAATAAGTGTTGCGTTCCTTTGTTCAGCGACACCTACATTTAAATGCATCACTCCAAAATGTAGCTGACTGTCTTCTGCAGGTTGTCCTCTAACCAGTGAGCTAAATGATATCTCCCAGTTCCATGTGTTATTTTAGATGTTAGTTTCAACAGCAAGTACAACCTGATTTCCCCCCTAATCGATATCAGTGATTTATTGCTACTTGTCAAAACAACAGGGTTTTTGGTGCTTGTGTCCATGGTGAGGACAACTTGGTTTCTGATTGTCTGAAGTTTGGGCAGTCAAAAAGATTTGTGTTTTGTGTTTAGCCAGTGCGATCCATGGATCACAAATTATTTTGACTTTCCGTATTAAGAGATGAGTTTTGTTTGGGCTCGTTCCAAGGGGACGAGAGTTCTAGAAGCTAGTGAGTTTTAGGAAGACGAGAGTCTTGTTTTTAATTGTTGACAGCCAGTAGACACCATGTTTTTATAGGTGAATGTGAAGCATTGTAGTTGATTATAATGTGAAATGGAATGGTTGTTTTCTGTTGTTGGTGAGCATTCTCTTAATTAAGGTGTTAGTCTTTGGTTTTCCCATTCATGTTTTGAGGTTGGACTTTAGTGCATATAGCTCGTTAGCACGTAGGGCGCACTGATTGGTGTCACCTCGTTAGTCAGTATGTGTTACACCTGTGCTGGCTTGTCCATCAAGTGAGTGTGGAAGGTGTTTCACCTGAGCTGGTCCAGGTTCTATTTAAGAGTGTCTGGCCCAGTGCTCCAGTTGTCTTGATAGATGTAGAGAGTCAACACCTTTAGTTGCTCCACCTTTTTGGTTTACTTCCTGTCTGTAAGTTTGGTGTGGGTTTTTCTTTTGTTTGCCTCATCTTGGGCAGATTTAGTGGGTCTCATGGTGGGTGTCTTTTAGGTCCCAGTTGTTGTTACTAGTCTACTTTCAGTGGACACTGAGAGCAAAACTGCAACATTATGTTATAATACTTTTATTGGATCAAATAGTTGTTTTATGCAACAGAATAGATGGTTCTTAGAACTATTGTGTCTGTGTGTTCTACTGAGGATGGGCCTCTGGGAGAAAACACTGACAGGAGATTTACAATGTCTTTTGGGTGATAAAACCTAAAGAGACCGCATTCCAGAGCATGAGTTAATGTTCCTGTTCTATATGGTACCAGGGATAGATGACCCCAGGGCCAGACCCTGGTCTCTACACAAAGAGTACTGTTTTTACAGCAGATACTGTCTGCTGAGAATTATAAGTATCTTTCATACAAATCTTAACCTTGTGACCCGTTCTATACATCTGTTGTTCGTCATGTAGGTTGAAAGACCTTTGTACTTCTGTCTTGTGGCTCTCAACGAATCATCTGGGGGTGATTTGTCAACCAGCCATCATCGTACAGCACTCAATTGATTAACTTTATATTTGCGTGTTGTATTGACCTACTCCCTTATTAATAAGTGAATAAAGATTTAGTTTAAGAATAACTCTGACTTGTGTGATAAGTTTGTCTCTCCTCATTTGATATGAAAGAAATTAACCACATTTGGCAATGGGGATGTGAATCTTGACTTGGTGACCGCTGCTGACGACCTGGGTAAATGACCTGGCTCCTGACGACCTGGGTAAATGACCTGGCTCCTGTGAACCTGGGTAAATGACCTGGCTCCTGATGACCTGGGTAAATGACCTGGCTCCTTACTACCTGTGTAAATGACCTGGCTCCTGACTACCTGAGTAAATGACCTGGCTCCTGACGACCTGGGTAAATGACCTGGGTAAATGACCTTGCTCCTGACGACCTGGGTAAATGACCTGGCTCCTGTGAACCTGGGTAAATGACCTGGCTCCTGACGACCTGGGTAAATGACCTGGCTCCTGACGACCTGGGTAAATGACCTGGCTCCTGACTACCTGGGTAAATGACCTGGCTCCTGACGACCTGGGTAAATGACCTGGATAAATGACCTGGCTCCTGATGACCTAGGTAAATGACCTGGCTCCTGACGATCTGGGTAAATGACCTGGCTCCTGACGACCTGGGTAAATGACCTGGCTCCTGTGAACCTGGGTAAATGACCTGGCTCCTGACGACCTGGGTAAATGACCTGGCTCCTGACGACCTGGGTAAATGACCTGGCTCCTGACTACCTGTGTAAATGACCTGGCTCCTGTGAACCTGGGTAAATGACCTGGCTCCTGACGACCTGGGTAAATGACCTGGCTCCTGACTACCTGTGTAAATGACCTGGCTCCTGACTACCTGAGTAAATGACCTGGCTCCTGATGACCTGGGTAAATGACCTGAGTAAATGACCTGCCTCCCGACGACCTGGGTAAATGACCTGGGTAAATGACCTTGCTCCTGACGACCTGGGTAAATGACCTGGCTCCTGACTACCTGGGTAAATGACCTGGCTCCAGACTACCTGGGCAAATGACCTGGCTCCTGATGACCTGGGTAAATAACCTGGCTCCTGACAACCTGGGCAAATTACCTAAGTAAATTACCTGGCTCCTGAGGACCTGGGTAAATGACCTGGCTCCTGAGGACCTGGGTAAATGACCTGGCTCCTGACGACCTGGGTAAATGACCTGGGTAATTGACCTGGCTCCTGATGACCTAGGTAAATGACCTGGCTCCTGACGATCTGGGTAAATGACCTGGCTCCTGACGACCTGGGTAAATGGCCTGGCTCCTGTGAACCTGGGTAAATGACCTGGCTCCTGTGAACCTGGGTAAATGACCTGGCTCCTGACGACCTGGGTAAATGACCTGGCTCCTGACTACCTGTGTAAATGACCTGGCTCCTGACTACCTGAGTAAATGACCTGGCTCCTGATGACCTGGGTAAATGACCTGGGTAAATGACCTGCCTCCCGACGACCTGGGTAAATGACTTGGGTAAATGACCTTGCTCCTGACGACCTGGGTAAATGACCTGGCTCCTGACTACCTGGGTAAATGACCTGGCTCCTGACTACCTCGGTAAATGACCTGGCTCCTGATGACCTGGGTAAATGACCTGGCTCCTGACAACCTGGGCAAATTACCTAAGTAAATTACCTGGCTCCTGACGACCTGGGTAAATGACCTGGCTCCTGAGGACCTGGGTAAATGACCTGGCTCCTGACGACCTGGGTAAATGACCTGGGTAAATGACCTGGCTCCTGACGACCTGGGTAAATGACCTGGCTCCTGACGACCTGGGTAAATGACCTGGCTCCTGACGACCTGGGTAAATGACCTGGGTAAATGACCTTGCTCCTGACGACCTGGGTAAATGACCTGGCTCCTGATGACCTGGGTAAATGACCTGACTCCTGATGACCTAGGTAAATGACCTGGCTCCTGACGATCTGGGTAAATGACCTGGCTCCTGACGACCTGGGTAAATGACCTGGCTCCTGTGAACCTGGGTAAATGACCTGGCTCCTGACGACCTGGGTAAATGACCTGGCTCCTGACGACCTGGGTAAATGACCTGGCTCCTGACTACCTGGGTAAATGACCTGGCTCCTGACGACCTGGGTAAATGACCTGGGTAAATGACCTGGCTCCTGACGACCTGGGTAAATGACCTGGCTCCTGACGACCTGTGTAAATGACCTGGCTCCTGACGACCTGGGTAAATGAAATGGGTAAATGACCTGGCTCCTGATGACCTAGGTAAATGACCTGGCTCCTGACGATCTGGGTAAATGACCTGGCTCCTGACGACCTGGGTAAATGACCTGGCTCCTGACGACCTGGGTAAATGACCTGGCTCCTGACTACCTGGGTAAATGACCTGGCTCCTGACGACCTGGGTAAATGACCTGGGTAAATGACCTGGCTCCTGACGACCTGGGTAAATGACCTGGCTCCTGACGACCTGTGTAAATGACCTGGCTCCTGACGACCTGGGTAAATGAAATGGGTAAATGACCTGGCTCCTGATGACCTAGGTAAATGACCTGGCTCCTGACGATCTGGGTAAATGACCTGGCTCCTGACGACCTGGGTAAATGACCTGGCTCCTGTGAACCTGGGTAAATGACCTGGCTCCTGATGACCTGGGTAAATGACCTGGCTCCTGACGACCTGGGTAAATGACCTGGGTAAATGACCTGGCTCCTGATGACCTAGGTAAATGACCTGGCTCCTGACGATCTGGGTAAATGACCTGGCTCCTGACGACCTGGGTAAATGACCTGGCTCCTGTGAACCTGGGTAAATGACCTGGCTCCTGACGACCTGGGTATATGACCTGGCTCCTGACTACCTGTGTAAATGACCTGGCTCCTGACTACCTGAGTAAATGACCTGGGTAAATGACCTGCCTCCCGACGACCTGGGTAAATGACCTTTGTAAATGACCTTGCTCCTGACGACCTGGGTAAATGACCTGGCTCCTGACTACCTGGGTAAATGACCTGGCTCCTGACTACCTGGGGAAATGACCTGGCTCCTGATGACCTGGGTAAATGACCTGGCCCCTGACAACCTGGGCAAATTACCTGAGTAAATGACCTGGCTCCTGACGACCTGGGTAAATGACCTGGCTCCTGAGGACCTGGGTAAATGACCTGGCTCCTGACGACCTGGGTAAATGACCTGGGTAAATGACCTGGCTCCTGATGACCTAGGTAAATGACCTGGCTCCTGACTACCTGGGTAAATGACCTGGCTCCTGTGAACCTGGGTAAATGACCTGGCTCCTGACGAACTGGGTAAATGACCTGGCTCCTGACTACCTGTGTAAATGACCTGGCTCCTGACTACCTGAGTAAATGACCTGGCTCCTGATGACCTGGGTAAATGACCTGAGTAAATGACCTGCCTCCCGACGACCTGGGTAAATGACCTGGGTAAATGACCTTGCTCCTGACGACCTGGGTAAATGACCTTCCTCCTGACTACCTGGGTAAATGAACTTGCTCCTGACGACCTGGGTAAATGACCTGGCTCCTGACTACCTGGGTAAATGACCTGGCTCCTGATGACCTGGGTAAATGACCTGGCTCCTGACAACCTGGGCAAATTACCTAAGTAAATTACCTGGCTCCTGACGACCTGGGTAAATGACCTGGCTCCTGAGGACCTGGGTAAATGACCTTGCTCCTGACGACCTGGGTAAATGACCTGGGTAAATGACCTGGCTCCTGATGACCTAGGTAAATGACCTGGCTCCTGACGACCTGGGTAAATGACCTGGCTCCTGATGACCTGGGTAAATGACCTGGGTAAATGACCTGCCTCCCGACGACCTGAGTAAATGACCTTGGTAAATGACCTTGCTCCTGACGACCTGGGTAAATGACCTGGCTCCTGACTACCTGGGTAAATGACCTGGCTCCTTACTACCTGGGGAAATGACCTGGCTCCTGAGGACCTGGGTAAATGACCTGGCTCCTGACGACCTGGGTAAATGACCTGGCTCCTGACGACCTAGGTAAATGACCTGGCTCCTGACGATCTGGGTAAATGACCTGGCTCCTGACGACCTGGGTAAATGACCTGGCTCCTGACTACCTGGGTAAATGACCTGGCTCCTGACGACCTGGGTAAATGACCTGGGTAAATGACCTGGCTCCCGACGACCTGGGTAAATGACCTGGGTAAATGACCTTGCTCCTGACGACCTGGGTAAATGACCTGGCTCCTGACGACCTGGGTAAAAGACCTGGCTCCTGACTACCTGGGTAAATGACCTGGCACCTGATTACCTGGGTAAAAGACCTGGCTCCTGATGACTTGGATAAATGACCTGGCTCCTGACAACCTGGGCAAATTACCTGGGTAAATTACCTGGCTCCTGACGACCTGGGTAAATGACCTGGCTGCTGACGACCTGGGTAAATGACCTGGCTCCTGAGGACCTGGGTAAATGACCTGGCTCCTGACGACCTGGGTAAATGACCTTGGTAAATGACCTGCCTCCCGACGACCTGGGTAAATGACCTGGGTAAATGACCTTGCTCCTGACGACCTGGGTAAATGACCTGGCTCCTGACTACCTGGGTAAATGACCTGGCTCCTGACTACCTCGGTAAATGACCTGGCTCCTGATGACCTGGGTAAATGACCTGGCTCCTGACAACCTGGGCAAATTACCTACGTAAATTACCTGGCTCCTGACGACCTGGGTAAATGACCTGGCTCCTGACTACCTGGGTAAATGACCTGGCACCTGATTACCTGGGTAAAAGACCTGGCTCCTGATGACTTGGATAAATGACCTGGCTCCTGACAACCTGGGCAAATTACCTGGGTAAATTACCTGGCTCCTGACGACCTGGGTAAATGACCTGGCTGCTGACGACCTGGGTAAATGACCTGGCTCCTGAGGACCTGGGTAAATGACCTGGCTCCTGACGACCTGGGTAAATGACCTTGGTAAATGACCTGCCTCCCGACGACCTGGGTAAATGACCTGGGTAAATGACCTTGCTCCTGACGACCTGGGTAAATGACCTGGCTCCTGACTACCTGGGTAAATGACCTGGCTCCTGACTACCTCGGTAAATGACCTGGCTCCTGATGACCTGGGTAAATGACCTGGCTCCTGACAACCTGGGCAAATTACCTACGTAAATTACCTGGCTCCTGACGACCTGGGTAAATGACCTGGCTCCTGAGGACCTGGGTAAATGACCTGGCTCCTGACGACCTGGGTAAATGACCTGGGTAAATGACCTGGCTCCTGACGACCTGGGTAAATGACCTGGCTCCTGACGACCTGGGTAAATGACCTGGCTCCTGACGACCTGGGTAAATGACCTGGGTAAATGACCTGGCTCCTGACGACCTGGGTAAATGACCTGGCTCCTGATGACCTGGGTAAATGACCTGGCTCCTGATGACCTAGGTAAATGACCTGGCTCCTGACGATCTGGGTAAATGACCTGGCTCCTGACGACCTGGGTAAATGACCTGGCTCCTGTGAACCTGGGTAAATGAACTGGCTCCTGACGACCTGGGTAAATGACCTGGCTCCTGACGACCTGGGTAAATGACCTGGCTCCTGACTACCTGGGTAAATGACCTGGCTCCTGACGACCTGGGTAAATGACCTGGGTAAATGACCTGGCTCCTGACGACCTGGGTAAATGACCTGGCTCCTGACGACCTGGGTAAATGACCTGGCTCCTGACGACCTGGGTAAATGAAATGGGTAAATGACCTGGCTCCTGATGACCTAGGTAAATGACCTGGCTCCTGACGATCTGGGTAAATGACCTGGCTCCTGACGACCTGGGTAAATGACCTGGCTCCTGTGAACCTGGGTAAATGACCTGGCTCCTGATGACCTGGGTAAATGACCTGGCTCCTGACGACCTGGGTAAATGACCTGGGTAAATGACCTGGCTCCTGATGACCTAGGTAAATGACCTGGCTCCTGACGATCTGGGTAAATGACCTGGCTCCTGACGACCTGGGTAAATGACCTGGCTCCTGACTACCTGGGTAAATGACCTGGCTCCTGACTACCTCGGTAAATGACCTGGCTCCTGATGACCTGGGTAAATGACCTGGCTCCTGACAACCTGGGCAAATTACCTAAGTAAATTACCTGGCTCCTGACGACCTGGGTAAATGACCTGGCTCCTGACTACCTGGGTAAATGACCTGGCACCTGATTACCTGGGTAAAAGACCTGGCTCCTGATGACTTGGATAAATGACCTGGCTCCTGACAACCTGGGCAAATTACCTGGGTAAATTACCTGGCTCCTGACGACCTGGGTAAATGACCTGGCTGCTGACGACCTGGGTAAATGACCTGGCTCCTGAGGACCTGGGTAAATGACCTGGCTCCTGACGACCTGGGTAAATGACCTTGGTAAATGACCTGCCTCCCGACGACCTGGGTAAATGACCTGGGTAAATGACCTTGCTCCTGACGACCTGGGTAAATGACCTGGCTCCTGACTACCTGGGTAAATGACCTGGCTCCTGACTACCTCGGTAAATGACCTGGCTCCTGATGACCTGGGTAAATGACCTGGCTCCTGACAACCTGGGCAAATTACCTACGTAAATTACCTGGCTCCTGACGACCTGGGTAAATGACCTGGCTCCTGAGGACCTGGGTAAATGACCTGGCTCCTGACGACCTGGGTAAATGACCTGGGTAAATGACCTGGCTCCTGACGACCTGGGTAAATGACCTGGCTCCTGACGACCTGGGTAAATGACCTGGCTCCTGACGACCTGGGTAAATGACCTGGGTAAATGACCTGGCTCCTGACGACCTGGGTAAATGACCTGGCTCCTGATGACCTGGGTAAATGACCTGGCTCCTGATGACCTAGGTAAATGACCTGGCTCCTGACGATCTGGGTAAATGACCTGGCTCCTGACGACCTGGGTAAATGACCTGGCTCCTGTGAACCTGGGTAAATGAACTGGCTCCTGACGACCTGGGTAAATGACCTGGCTCCTGACGACCTGGGTAAATGACCTGGCTCCTGACTACCTGGGTAAATGACCTGGCTCCTGACGACCTGGGTAAATGACCTGGGTAAATGACCTGGCTCCTGACGACCTGGGTAAATGACCTGGCTCCTGACGACCTGGGTAAATGACCTGGCTCCTGACGACCTGGGTAAATGAAATGGGTAAATGACCTGGCTCCTGATGACCTAGGTAAATGACCTGGCTCCTGACGATCTGGGTAAATGACCTGGCTCCTGACGACCTGGGTAAATGACCTGGCTCCTGTGAACCTGGGTAAATGACCTGGCTCCTGATGACCTGGGTAAATGACCTGGCTCCTGACGACCTGGGTAAATGACCTGGGTAAATGACCTGGCTCCTGATGACCTAGGTAAATGACCTGGCTCCTGACGATCTGGGTAAATGACCTGGCTCCTGACGACCTGGGTAAATGACCTGGCTCCTGTGAACCTGGGTAAATGACCTGGCTCCTGACGACCTGGGTATATGACCTGGCTCCTGACTACCTGTTTAAATGACCTGGCTCCTGACTACCTGAGTAAATGACCTGGCTCCTGATGACCTGGGTAAATGACCTGGGTAAATGACCTGCCTCCCGACGACCTGGGTAAATGACCTTTGTAAATGACCTTGCTCCTGACGACCTGGGTAAATGACCTGGCTCCTGACTACCTGGGTAAATGACCTGGCTCCTGACTACCTGGGGAAATGACCTGGCTCCTGATGACCTGGTTAAATGACCTGGCCCCTGACAACCTGGGCAAATTACCTGAGTAAATGACCTGGCTCCTGACGACCTGGGTAAATGACCTGGCTCCTGACGACCTGGGTAAATGACCTGGCTCCTGTGAACCTGGGTAAATGAACTGGCTCCTGACGACCTGGGTAAATGACCTGGCTCCTGACGACCTGGGTAAATGACCTGGCTCCTGACTACCTGGGTAAATGACCTGGCTCCTGACGACCTGGGTAAATGACCTGGGTAAATGACCTGGCTCCTGACGACCTGGGTAAATGACCTGGCTCCTGACGACCTGGGTAAATGACCTGGCTCCTGACGACCTGGGTAAATGAAATGGGTAAATGACCTGGCTCCTGATGACCTAGGTAAATGACCTGGCTCCTGACGATCTGGGTAAATGACCTGGCTCCTGACGACCTGGGTAAATGACCTGGCTCCTGTGAACCTGGGTAAATGACCTGGCTCCTGATGACCTGGGTAAATGACCTGGCTCCTGACGACCTGGGTAAATGACCTGGGTAAATGACCTGGCTCCTGATGACCTAGGTAAATGACCTGGCTCCTGACGATCTGGGTAAATGACCTGGCTCCTGACGACCTGGGTAAATGACCTGGCTCCTGTGAACCTGGGTAAATGACCTGGCTCCTGACGACCTGGGTATATGACCTGGCTCCTGACTACCTGTTTAAATGACCTGGCTCCTGACTACCTGAGTAAATGACCTGGCTCCTGATGACCTGGGTAAATGACCTGGGTAAATGACCTGCCTCCCGACGACCTGGGTAAATGACCTTTGTAAATGACCTTGCTCCTGACGACCTGGGTAAATGACCTGGCTCCTGACTACCTGGGTAAATGACCTGGCTCCTGACTACCTGGGGAAATGACCTGGCTCCTGATGACCTGGTTAAATGACCTGGCCCCTGACAACCTGGGCAAATTACCTGAGTAAATGACCTGGCTCCTGACGACCTGGGTAAATGACCTGGCTCCTGAGGACCTGGGTAAATGACCTGGCTCCCGACGACCTGGGTAAATGACCTGGGTAAATGACCTTGCTCCTGACGACCTGGGTAAATGACCTGGCTCCTGACGACCTGGGTAAAAGACCTGGCTCCTGACTACCTGAGTAAATGACCTGGCACCTGATTACCTGGGTAAAAGACCTGGCTCCTGATGACTTGGATAAATGACCTGGCTCCTGACAACCTGGGCAAATTACCTGAGTAAATTACCTGGCTCCTGACGACCTGGGTAAATGACCTGGCTGCTGACGACCTGGGTAAATGACCTGGCTCCTGAGGACCTGGGTAAATGACCTGGCTCCTGACGACCTGGGTATATGACCTGGCTCCTGACTACCTGTTTAAATGACCTGGCTCCTGACTACCTGAGTAAATGACCTGGCTCCTGATGACCTGGGTAAATGACCTGGGTAAATGACCTGCCTCCCGACGACCTGGGTAAATGACCTTTGTAAATGACCTTGCTCCTGACGACCTGGGTAAATGACCTGGCTCCTGACGACCTGGGTAAATGACCTGGCTCCTGTGAACCTGGGTAAATGACCTGGCTCCTGATGACCTGGGTAAATGACCTGGCTCCTGACGACCTGGGTAAATGACCTGGGTAAATGACCTGGCTCCTGACTACCTGTGTAAATTACCTGGCTCCTGTGAACCTGGGTAAATGACCTGGCTCCTGACGACCTGAGTAAATGACCTGGCTCCTGATGACCTGGGTAAATGACCTGAGTAAATGACTTGCCTCCCGACGACCTGGGTAAATGACCTGGGTAAATGACCTTGCTCCTGACGACCTGGTTAAATGACCTGGCTCCTGACTACCTGGGTAAATGACCTGGCTCCTGACTACCTGGGTAAATGACCTGGCTCCTGATGACCTGGGTAAATGACCTGGCTCCTGACAACCTGGGCAAATTACCTAAGTAAATTACCTGGCTCCTGAGGACCTGGGTAAATGACCTGGCTCCTGACGACCTGGGTAAATGACCTGGGTAAATGACCTGGCTCCTGATGACCTGGGTAAATGACCTGGGTAATTGACCTGGCTCCTGATGACCTAGA
>NW_024061167.1:0-20000 GCF_016432855.1 Salvelinus namaycush
AGAGAGAGAGAGAGAGAGAGAGAGAGAGGAGAGAGAGATGGGAGAGAGAGAGAAGAGGATAGCGAGAGAGAGAGAGAGAGAGAGAGAGAGAGAGAGAGAGAGAGAGAGAGAGAGAGAGAGAGGTGGGACAGAGAGAGACAGAGAGAGAGAGAGAGAGAGAGAGAGAGAGAGAGAGAGAGAGAGAGAGAGAGATTCTACTGTAGAATAAAAGAGTGAGGGAGGCAGAATGAGAGACAGAGGAGAGTTAGGAGAGATAAAGAAAGAGACAGAATGAGAGTGTGAGGAGAGATAAAGAAAGAGACAGAATGAGAGAGTTAAGTGTGAGGAGAGATATAGAAAGAGACAGAATGAGAGAGTTAAGTGTGAGGAGAGATAAAGAAAGAGACAGAATGAGAGAGTGAGGAGAGATAAAGAAAGAGACAGAATGAGAGAGTTAAGTGTGAGGAGAGATAAAGAAAGAGACAGAATGAGAGAGTGAGGAGAGATAAAGAAAGAGACAGAATGAGAGAGTTAAGTGTGAGGAGAGATAAAGAAAGAGACAGAATGAGAGAGTTAGGTGTGAGGAGAGATAAAGCGAGTCAGACATAGAAGGTAGTGAGTTAACAAACTAATTCCCCCTGGCTCCAACAATATATTTAACTGGTACTTCAATGAGTCAGAGGGACCATACAGCAGTGTGTGTGTGTGTGTGTGTGTGTGTGTGTGTGTGTGTGTGTGTGTGTGTGTGTGTGTGTGTGTGTGTGTGTGTGTGTGTGTGTGTGTGTGTGTGTGT
Organism: Salvelinus namaycush; assembly: GCF_016432855.1. Lineage (NCBI taxonomy): Eukaryota > Metazoa > Chordata > Actinopteri > Salmoniformes > Salmonidae > Salvelinus > Salvelinus namaycush. The sequence goes on from NW_024061167.1 coordinate 773, forward strand.
GTGTGTGTGTGTGTGTGTGGACGTGTTTAACTATTCTTGTGGGGACCAGAAGTCCCTACAAGAATAGTAAACGAACAAAAAGTTGACCAGCTGGGGACATTTTGTTAGTCCCCACAAGGTCAAATGCTATTTCTAGGGGGTTTAGGGTTAAGGTTAGAATTAGTGTTAGAAGTTAAGTTAAATATTAAGGTTAGGAGGTAGGGTTAGTTGTAGGGTTAGGGTTAGGAGCTAGGGTTAGGTTTAGGGTTAGGATAAAGTTTAGGTTTTTGGGTTAGGGTTAGGGTTAGGGTTAGGGTAAGAGTACGGGTTAGGATTAGGGTTAGGTTTAGGGGTTAGGGAAAATAGGATTTTGAATGGGACTGAATTGTATGTCCCCACAAGGTTAGCTGTACAAGACTGTGTGTGTGTGTGTGTGTGTGTGTGTGTGTGTGTGTGTGTGTGTGTGTGTGTGTGTGTGTGTGTGTGTGTGTGTGTGTGTGTGTGTGTGTGTGTGTGCTCTCACTCAAAGAGAGTACCACCTGCTGAGAAAGGAAATCTCTAGAAATACACTATGACAAGGACAATGGGAGGAGCTACGGGGATAATCGTGTCCTAATTAGTCAGCAACAACCAGGAAGTAAGTAGGACAAACCAGGAAATAGAACAGGGATACAGATAGAGTACCTGGCCTTACACAGTCCCTTTCTATTCCAGGAGACTGATGCTACTGAAACAACAGCAGAACAATAACAATGCATCACTGCTGGACATGGACTACTAAACACAATGAAAACACATGTGACAGACTGCCTGTTTCATACGTTGTGCAAATCAAACCACAACAAGTCCAGCCTCAGGCTTGGTGTAGTAAACTGGCTTCAGCACTGTTGTCCACCTGTTCCAGATTAGATTAGTCCAGAGAATAGGATTATCTCCCAAAACACACCGCAGATATGTCACCTACTGCAGTTTAGTACACACACACACACACACACACACACACACACACACACACACACACACACACACACACACACACACACACACACACACACACACACACACACACACACACACACACACAGACACACACACACACACACTCTCTCTCTCCTTCCTCTAATGATGACTCATCTCATCACTGTATTATTATATTAGGATACTTGCTTCAGAGTTGCTCTTATTTCTTGGCGATCCGCTCTGTTGAAGCTGTTGCTACGGTCTCCTTATTTATGTTTCTGTTTTGTTGTGAACAATCTCTAATGAGGTAGTTGTCTACAGTAGAGTTCTGTTTTGAACAGTTTCTAATGAGGTAGTTGTCTACAGTAGAGTTCTGTTGTGAACAGTCTCTAATGAGGTAGTTGTCTATAGTAGAGTTCTGTTGTGAACAGTCTCTAATGGGGTAGTTGTCTACAGTAGAGTTCTGTTTTGAACAGTCTCTAATGAGGTAGTTGTCTACAGTAGAGTTCTGTTGTGAACAGTCTCTAATGAGGTAGTTGTCTACAGTAGAGTTCTGTTGTGAACAGTCTCTAATGAGGTAGTTGTCTACAGTAGAGTTCTGTTGTGAACAGTCTCTAATGAGGTAGTTGTCTACAGTAGAGTTATGTTGTGAACATTCTCTAATGAGGTAGTTGTCTACAGTAGAGTTCTGTTGTGAACAGTCTCTAATGAGGTAGTTGTCTACAGTAGAGTTCTGTTGTGAACAGTCTCTAATGAGGTAGTTGTCTACAGTAGAGTTCTGTTGTGAACAGTCTCTAATGAGGTAGTTGTCTACAGTAGAGTTTTGTTGTGAACAGTCTCTAATGAGGTAGTTGTCTACAGTAGAGTTCTGTTTTGAACAGTCTCTAATGAGGTAGTTGTCTATAGTAGAGTTCTGTTTTGAACAGTCTCTAATGAGGTAGTTGTCTACAGTAGAGTTCTGTTTTGAACAGTCTCTAATGAGGTAGTTGTCTACAGTAGAGTTCTGTTGTGAACAATCTCTAATGAGGTAGTTGTCTACAGTAGAGTTCTGTTTTGAACAGTCTCTAATGAGGTAGTTGTCTACAGTAGAGTTCTGTTTTGAACAGTCTCTAATGAGGTAGTTGTCTACAGTAGAGTTCTGTTTTGAACAGTCTCTAATGAGGTAGTTGTCTACAGTAGAGTTCTGTTTTGAACAGTCTCTAATGAGGTAGTTGTCTATAGTAGAGTTCTGTTTTGAACAGTCTCTAATGAGGTAGTTGTCTACAGTAGAGTTCTGTTGTGAACAGTCTCTAATGAGGTAGTTGTCTACAGTAGAGTTCTGTTTTGAACAGTCTCTAATGAGGTAGTTGTCTACAGTAGAGTTCTGTTGTGAACAGTCTCTAATGAGGTAGTTGTCTACAGTAGAGTTCTGTTGTGAACAGTCTCTAATGAGGTAGTTGTCTACAGTAGAGTTCTGTTGTGAACAGTCTCTAATGAGGTAGTTGTCTATAGTAGAGTTCTGTTGTGAACAGTCTCTAATGAGGTAGTTGTCTACAGTAGAGTTCTGTTTTGAACAGTCTCTAATGAGGTAGTTGTCTATAGTAGAGTTCTGTTGTGAACAATCTCTAATGAGGTAGTTGTCTACAGTAGAGTTCTGTTTTGAACAGTCTCTAATGAGGTAGTTGTCTACAGTAGAGTTCTGTTTTGAACAGTCTCTAATGAGGTAGTTGTCTACAGTAGAGTTCTGTTGTGAACAGTCTCTAATGAGGTAGTTGTCTACAGTAGAGTTCTGTTTTGAACAGTCTCTAATGAGGTAGTTGTCTACAGTAGAGTTCTGTTGTGAACAGTCTCTAATGAGGTAGTTGTCTACATTAGAGTTCTGTTTTCCTGATGTGGATCCAGACTTTGGCTTCGTCCCAAATGGCGCCCTATTCCCTACATTGCGCACTGCTGAATAGGGTGTGATTTGGGACGTGGATGCTGACGTTTTATCCCTGCATAATGCCTCCTCTGTTTAATCTAAAGACATGAATTCTGTTGAGGGCCATTGCTTGGCTGTGAGGGTAGTGAGATATTCAAATGATATCATTTCCATAATGTGGCTAATTATCTGAGTATTGGTGAATGGAATACTGAGAGGAAATCTGTAGCACACACGGGCCATCTCCCCTCCTCCATCACACACACACACACACACACACACACACACACACACACACACACACACACACACACACACACACACACACACACACACACACACACACACACACACACACACACACACACACACACAGGTCATCTTTTCCATCTCCTGCTGTTATTCACAGTCATTTACACACACACACACACACACACACACACACACACACACACACACACACAGGCCATCTTTTCCATCTCCTGCTGTTATTCACAGTCATTTACACACACACACACACACACACACACACACACACACACACACACACACACACACACACACACACACACACACACACACACACACACACACACACACACACACACATAATCCTTTAACAGGGTTGTAAAAACAGGGCTGTGTTATTGTGAGAGGCTGCTGGTTGGTACACTATGTAATGACTCAGCAGGAGGCTGCTGGTTGGAACACTATGTAATGACTCAGCAGGAGGCTGCTGGTTGGTACACTATGTAATGACTCAGCAGGAGGCTGCTGGTTGGTACACTATGTAATGACTCAGCCGGGGGCTGCTGGTTGGAACACTATGTAATGACTCAGCAGGAGGCTGCTGGTTGGTACACTATGTAATGACTCAGCAGGAGGCTGCTGGTTGGTACACTATGTAATGACTCAGCCGGAGGCTGCTGGTTGGTACACTATGTAATGACTCAGCCGGAGGCTGCTGGTTGGTACACTATGTAATGACTCAGCCGGGGCTGCTGGTTGGTACACTATGTAATGACTCAGCCGGAGGCTGCTGGTTGGTACACTATGTAATGACTCAGCCGGGGGCTGCTGGTTGGTACACTATGTAATGACTCAGCCGGAGGCTGCTGGTTGGTACACTATGTAATGACTCAGCAGGAGGCTGCTGGTTGGTACACTATGTAATGACTCAGCCGGAGGCTGCTGGTTGGTACACTATGTAATGACTCAGCCGGAGGCTGCTGGTTGGTACACTATGTAATGACTCAGCAGGAGGCTGCTGGTTGGTACACTATGTAATGACTCAGCCGGAGGCTGCTGGTTGGTACACTATGTAATGACTCAGCCGGAGGCTGCTGGTTGGTACACTATGTAATGACTCAGCAGGAGGCTGCTGGTTGGTACACTATGTAATGACTCAGCCGGAGGCTGCTGGTTGGTACACTATGTAATGACTCAGCAGGAGGCTGCTGGTTGGAACACTATGTAATGACTCAGCAGGAGGCTGCTGGTTGGTACACTATGTAATGACTCAGCAGGAGGCTGCTGGTTGGTACACTATGTAATGACTCAGCCGGGGGCTGCTGGTTGGTACACTATGTAATGACTCAGCCGGGGGCTGCTGGTTGGTACACTATGTAATGACTCAGCCGGAGGCTGCTGGTTGGTACACTATGTAATGACTCAGCCGGAGGCTGCTGGTTGGTACACTATGTAATGACTCAGCCGGAGGCTGCTGGTTGGTACACTATGTAATGACTCAGCCGGAGGCTGCTGGTTGGTACACTATGTAATGACTCAGCCGGAGGCTGCTGGTTGGTACACTATGTAATGACTCAGCCGGGGGCTGCTGGTTGGTACACTATGTAATGACTCAGCCGGAGGCTGCTGGTTGGTACACTATGTAATGACTCAGCAGGAGGCTGCTGGTTGGTACACTATGTAATGACTCAGCCGGAGGCTGCTGGTTGGTACACTATGTAATGACTCAGCCGGAGGCTGCTGGTTGGTACACTATGTAATGACTCAGCAGGAGGCTGCTGGTTGGTACACTATGTAATGACTCAGCCGGAGGCTGCTGGTTGGTACACTATGTAATGACTCAGCCGGAGGCTGCTGGTTGGTACACTATGTAATGACTCAGCAGGAGGCTGCTGGTTGGTACACTATGTAATGACTCAGCCGGAGGCTGCTGGTTGGTACACTATGTAATGACTCAGCAGGAGGCTGCTGGTTGGTACACTATGTAATGACTCAGCAGGAGGCTGCTGGTCGGTACACTATGTAATGACTCAGCCGGAGGCTGCTGGTTGGTACACTATGTAATGACTCAGCAGGAGGCTGCTGGTTGGTACACTATGTAATGACTCAGCCGGAGGCTGCTGGTTGGTACACTATGTAATGACTCAGCAGGAGGATGCTGGTTGGTAAACTATGTAATGACTCAGCAAGAGGCTGCTGGTTGGTACACTATGTAATGACTCAGCAGGAGGCTGCTGGTTGGTACACTATGTAATGACTCAGCAGGAGGCTGCTGGTTGGTACACTATGTAATGACTCAGCAGGAGGCTGCTGGTTGGTACACTATGTAATGACTCAGCAGGAGGCTGCTGGTTGGTACACTATGTAATGACTCAGCAGGAGGCTGCTGGTTGGTACACTATGTAATGACTCAGCCGGGGGCTGCTGGTTGGTACACTATGTAATGACTCAGCCGGAGGCTGCTGGTTGGTACACATTGTAATGACTCAGCCGGGGGCTGCTGGTTGGTACACTATGTAATGACTCAGCCGGAAGCTGCCGGTTGGTACACTATGTAATGACTCAGCAGGAGGCTGCTGGTTGGTACACTATGTAATGACCGAGCCGGAGGCTGCTGGTTGGTACACTATGTAATGACTCAGCAGGAGGCTGCTGGTTGGTACACTATGTAATGACAAAGCCGGAGGCTGCTGGTTGGTACACTATGCATTGACTCAGCCGCATTGACTCAGCCGGGGGCTACTGGTTGGTACACTATGCATTGACTCAGCCTCCGGCTGATGGTTGGTACACTACGTATTGACTCAGCAGGAGGCTGCTGGTTGGTAAACTAAGTAATGACTCAGCCGGAGGTTGCTGGTTGGTAAACTATGTATTGACTCAGCCGGGGGCTGCTGGTTGGTACACTATGCATTGACTCAGCGGGTGGCTGCTGGTTGGTACACTATGCATTGACTCAGCCTCCGGCTGATGGTTGGTACACTACGTATTGACTCAGCCGAGGGCTGCTGGTTGGTACACTATGTATTAACTCAGCCGGGGGCTGCTGGTTGGTACACTATGTAACGACTCAGCCGGAGGCTGCTGGTTGGTACACTATGTAATGACTCAGCCGGAGGCTGCTGGTTGGTACACTATGTAATGACTCAGCAGGAGGCTGCTGGTTGGTACACTATGTAATGACTCAGCCGGAGGCTGCTGGTTGGTACACTATGTAATGACTCAGCAGGAGGCTGCTGGTTGGAACACTATGTAATGACTCAGCAGGAGGCTGCTGGTTGGTACACTATGTAATGACTCAGCAGGAGGCTGCTGGTTGGTACACTATGTAATGACTCAGCCGGGGGCTGCTGGTTGGTACACTATGTAATGACTCAGCCGGGGGCTGCTGGTTGGTACACTATGTAATGACTCAGCCGGAGGCTGCTGGTTGGTACACTATGTAATGACTCAGCCGGAGGCTGCTGGTTGGTACACTATGTAATGACTCAGCCGGAGGCTGCTGGTTGGTACACTATGTAATGACTCAGCCGGAGGCTGCTGGTTGGTACACTATGTAATGACTCAGCCGGAGGCTGCTGGTTGGTACACTATGTAATGACTCAGCCGGGGGCTGCTGGTTGGTACACTATGTAATGACTCAGCCGGAGGCTGCTGGTTGGTACACTATGTAATGACTCAGCAGGAGGCTGCTGGTTGGTACACTATGTAATGACTCAGCCGGAGGCTGCTGGTTGGTACACTATGTAATGACTCAGCCGGAGGCTGCTGGTTGGTACACTATGTAATGACTCAGCAGGAGGCTGCTGGTTGGTACACTATGTAATGACTCAGCCGGAGGCTGCTGGTTGGTACACTATGTAATGACTCAGCCGGAGGCTGCTGGTTGGTACACTATGTAATGACTCAGCAGGAGGCTGCTGGTTGGTACACTATGTAATGACTCAGCCGGAGGCTGCTGGTTGGTACACTATGTAATGACTCAGCAGGAGGCTGCTGGTTGGTACACTATGTAATGACTCAGCAGGAGGCTGCTGGTCGGTACACTATGTAATGACTCAGCCGGAGGCTGCTGGTTGGTACACTATGTAATGACTCAGCAGGAGGCTGCTGGTTGGTACACTATGTAATGACTCAGCCGGAGGCTGCTGGTTGGTACACTATGTAATGACTCAGCAGGAGGATGCTGGTTGGTAAACTATGTAATGACTCAGCAAGAGGCTGCTGGTTGGTACACTATGTAATGACTCAGCAGGAGGCTGCTGGTTGGTACACTATGTAATGACTCAGCAGGAGGCTGCTGGTTGGTACACTATGTAATGACTCAGCAGGAGGCTGCTGGTTGGTACACTATGTAATGACTCAGCAGGAGGCTGCTGGTTGGTACACTATGTAATGACTCAGCAGGAGGCTGCTGGTTGGTACACTATGTAATGACTCAGCCGGGGGCTGCTGGTTGGTACACTATGTAATGACTCAGCCGGAGGCTGCTGGTTGGTACACATTGTAATGACTCAGCCGGGGGCTGCTGGTTGGTACACTATGTAATGACTCAGCCGGAAGCTGCCGGTTGGTACACTATGTAATGACTCAGCAGGAGGCTGCTGGTTGGTACACTATGTAATGACCGAGCCGGAGGCTGCTGGTTGGTACACTATGTAATGACTCAGCAGGAGGCTGCTGGTTGGTACACTATGTAATGACAAAGCCGGAGGCTGCTGGTTGGTACACTATGCATTGACTCAGCCGCATTGACTCAGCCGGGGGCTACTGGTTGGTACACTATGCATTGACTCAGCCTCCGGCTGATGGTTGGTACACTACGTATTGACTCAGCAGGAGGCTGCTGGTTGGTAAACTAAGTAATGACTCAGCCGGAGGTTGCTGGTTGGTAAACTATGTATTGACTCAGCCGGGGGCTGCTGGTTGGTACACTATGCATTGACTCAGCGGGTGGCTGCTGGTTGGTACACTATGCATTGACTCAGCCTCCGGCTGATGGTTGGTACACTACGTATTGACTCAGCCGAGGGCTGCTGGTTGGTACACTATGTATTAACTCAGCCGGGGGCTGCTGGTTGGTACACTATGTAACGACTCAGCCGGAGGCTGCTGGTTGGTACACTATGCATTGACTCAGCCGGAGGCTGATGGTTGGTACACTATGCATTGACTCAGCCGGAGGCTGCTGGTTGGTATACTATGTAATGGCTCAGCCGGGGGCTGCTGGTTGGTACACTATGTAATGACTCAGCCGGGGTCTGCTGGTTGGTACACTATGTAATGACTCAGCCGGAGGCTGCTGGTTGGTACACTATGTAATGACTCAGCCGGATGCTGCTGGTTGGTACACTATGTAATGACTCAGCCGGATGCTGCTGGTTGGTACACTATGTAATGACTCAGCCGGAGGCTGATGGTTGGTACACTATGTAATGACTCAGCCGGAGGCTGCTGGTTGGTACACTATGTAATGACTCAGCCGGAGGCTGCTGGTTGGTGCACTATGCATTGCCTCAGCCGGATGCTGCTGGTTGGTACACTTTGTAATGACTCAGCCGGAGGCTGCTGGTTGGTACACTATGTAATGACTCAGCCGGAGGCTGCTGGTTGGTACACTATGTAATGACTCAGCCGGATGCTGGTTGGTACACTATGCATTGACTCAGCCGGATGCTGCTGGTTGGCACACTATGTATTGACTCAGGCGTAGGCTGCTGGTTGGTACACTATGTATTGACTCAGCCGGAGGCTGATGGTTGGTACACTATGTAATGACTCAGCCGGAGGCTGCTGGTTGGTACACTATGCATTGACTCAGCCGGAGGCTGCTGGTTGGAACACAGTACATGTCTGATATGTGTGCCTGTTTAGGGCTGTGTGTGTGTGCATGTGTGTGGGTATGTGTGTGTGTTTAGGGCTGTGTGTGTGCATGTGTGTGCGTGTTTAGGGCTGTGTGTGTGTGCGTGTTTAGGGCTGTGTGTGTGTGTGTGTGTTTAAGGCTGTGTGTGTGCGTGTTTAGGGCTGTGTGTGTGCATGTGTGTGCGTCTTTAGGGCTGTGTGTGTGTGTGTGTTTAGGGCTGTGTGTGTGCGTGTTTGTGTGTGTTTAGGGCTGTGTGTGTGCGTGTGTGTTTAGGGTGTGGTACAGACCTTAGGGACAGACCTCTGAAAGCTGTAGACTCACTCAACAATAACATTAGATAGTGACTCAGCCATTTATAATGCACAGTCACAACCCTCAGAGATTACCTTTTAAACAACAAACATTTTAGTGTATTTATCTCTTGGAAAACCCCTCACATGACCTCTGTCTCTCTCTCTAATTGGCTCGATGTGATCTGTGAAGATTTGAGGAGGGGGCGGAGACTACAACAGACCCTAACAGCCCACCTTAGGGAATACGTTGTGGTGGCTTGTCACGTTCCTGACCTGTTTTCTGTTAGTTTTGTATGTGTTAGTTGGTCAGGACGTGAGTTTGGGTGGGCAGTCTATGTTTTGTGTTTCTATGTTGGTTTAATGGGTACCTGATATGGTTCTCAATTAGAGGCAGGTGGTTTTCATCTCCTCTGATTGAGAATCATATTAAGGTAGGTGGTGTCACATTGTTTGTTTGTGGGTGGTTGTCTCCTGTGTCTGTGTTTGTCGCGCCACACGGGACTGTTTCGGTATCGTTCGTTCGTTCGTTCGTTTTGTATGTAGTCTGTTTCCTGTTCATGCGTTCTTCACGTTATATGTAAGTTCGTATCCAGGTCTGTCTACATCGTTTATTTGTTTTGTAGTTTATCAAAGTGTATTTCGTTTCGTCTTCGTCTTGTTTAATAAATCATTATGTCATATTCCAACGCTGCATTTTGGTCGAATCACTACTCCTCCTTTTCGGATGAAGAGGAGGAGGAACATCGTTACAGAACCACCCACCAACAAAGGATCAAGCAGCGGTGTAACGGGAGAGAGAGACAGCGCTCGAAGGAGGAATGGACATGGGAGGATGTTTTGAACGGCAAGGGTTGCTACACATGGGAGGAGATCCTGGCTGGAAAGGATCGCCTCCCATGGGAACAGCTGGAGGCAGCTCGGAGAGCGGAGGAAACCGGAGAGAGGAACCGGCCAAAAATTTCTTGGGGGGGGGGCTAGAAGGGAGAGTGGCGAAGTCAGGTAGGAGACCTGCGCCCACTCCCTGTACTTACCGTGGAGAGCGAGAGTACGGGCAGACACCGTGTTACGCAGTAGAGCACACAGTGTCTCCTGTACGTGTACATAGCCCGGTGCGGGTTATTCCACCTCCCCGCACTGGCAGGGCTAGATTGAGTATTGAGCCGGATGTCATGAAGCCGGCCCTACATATCTGGCCACCAGTACGTCTCCTCGGGCCGGCTTACATGGCACCAGCCTTACGCATGGTGTCCCCGGTTCGCCTACATAGCCCGGTGCGGGTTATTCCACCTCCCCGCACTGGTCGGGCGACGGGGAGCATACAACCAGGTAAGGTTGGGCAGGCTCAGTGCTCAAGGGAGCCAGTACGCCTGCACGGTCCGGTATTTCCGGCGCCACCTCCCCGCTCCAGGCCAGTACCACCAGTGCCTACACCACGCACCAGGTTTCCAGTGCGTCTCCAGAGCCCTGTTCCTCCTCCACGCACTCTCCCTGTGGTGTGTGTATCCAGCCCAGTGCCTCCAGTTCCGGCACCACGCACCAAGCCTCATGTGCGTCCTCAGAGCCCTGTACGCACTGTTCCTTCTCCCCGCACTCGCCCTGAGGTGCGTGACCTCAGCCCGGTACCGCCAGTTCCGGCACCACGCACTAGGCCTAATGTGCGTCTCCAGGGTCCAGTATGCCCTGTTCCTCCTCCCCGCACTAGCCCTGAGATGCGTGTCCCCAGCCCGGTACCACCAGTTCCGGCACCACGCACTAGGCCAAATGTGCGTCTCCAGGGTCCAGTATGCACTGTTCCTTCTCCCCGTACTCGCCCTGATGTGCGTGCCCTCAGCCCGGTACCACCAGTGCCGGTACCACGCACCAGGCCTATAGTACGCTTTGAGAGTTCAGTGTGCCCTGTTGTTGTTCCCCGCACTAGCCTGAAGGTGCGTGTCCTTAGCCCGGTGTCTCCAGTTCCGGCACCAAGCACCAGGCCTACAGTGCGCCTCATCCGGCCATCTGAGCCATCCGTCTCCCCAGCGCCATCTGAGCCATCCGTCTCCCCAGCGCCATCTGAGCCATCCGTCTCCCCAATGCCATCTGAGCCATCCGTCTCCCCAGCGCCATCTAAGCCATCCGTCTCCCCAGCGCCATCTGAGCCATCCGTCTCCCCAGCGCCATCTGAGCCATCCGTCTCCCCAGCGCCATCTGAGCCATCCGTCTCCCCAGCGCCGTCTGAGCCATCCGTCTCCCCAGCGCCGTCTGAGCCATCCGTCTGTCCCGAGCCATTAGAGCCGCCCGTCTGTCCCGAGCCGTCAGAGCCGTTAGTCAGTCAGGAGCCGCTAGAGCCATTCGTCAGTCAGGATCTGCCAGAGCCGCCAACCAGACAGGATCTGCCAGAGCCGCCAACCAGACAGGATCTGCCAGAGCCGCCAACCAGACAGGATCTGCCAGAGCCGCCAACCAGACAGGATCTGCCAGAGCCGCCAACCAGACAGGATCTGCCAGAGCCGCCAACCAGACAGGATCTGCCAGAGCCGCCAACCAGCCATGAGCGTCCAGAGCCGCCAGCGAGCCATGAGCGTCCAGAGCCGCCAGCCAGCCATGAGCGTCCAGAGCCGTCAGCCAGCCATGAGCGTCCAGAGCCGTCAGCCAGCCATGAGCGTCCAGAGCCGTCAGCCAGCCATGAGCGTCCAGAGCCGTCAGCCAGCCATGAGCTACCCCTCAGCCCAGAGCTGCCATTAATCCTGAACTGCCCCTCAGTCCAGAGCTGTCTCTCTGTCCGGAGCTGCCCTTCAGCCCGGAGTTGCCCCTCTATCCTGAGCTACCTCTCTATCCTGACCTACCTCTCTGTCCTGAGCTACCTCTCTGTCCTGAGCTACCTTATCCCGGTGCTGCCCCTTGTCCCGGTGCTGCCCCTTATCTTGATGTTGCCCTGTAAATTAAGTGGGTGTAATAGGAGGGTGGTCAGTCGGAGGGGGAGACGTATGCTGGGATTGACTATGGTGGGGTGGGGACCTCGCCCAGAGCCTGAGCCACCACCGTGGTCAGATGCCCACCCAGACCCTCCCCTAGACTTTGTGCTGGTGCGCCCGGAGTTCGCACCTTGAGGGGGGGGTTATGTCACGTTCCTGACCTGTTTTCTGTTAGTTTTGTATGTGTTAGTTGGTCAGGACGTGAGTTTGGGTGGGCAGTCTATGTTTTGTGTTTCTATGTTGGTTTAATGGGTACCTGATATGGTTCTCAATTAGAGGCAGGTGGTTTTCATCTCCTCTGATTGAGAATCATATTAAGGTAGGTGGTGTCACATTGTTTGTTTGTGGGTGGTTGTCTCCTGTGTCTGTGTTTGTCGCGCCACACGGGACTGTTTCGGTATCGTTCGTTCGTTCGTTCGTTCGTTTTGTATGTAGTCTGTTTCCTGTTCATGCGTTCTTCACGTTATATGTAAGTTCGTGTCCAGGTCTGTCTACATCGTTTATTTGTTTTGTAGTTTATCAAAGTGTATTTCGTTTCGTCTTCGTCTTGTTTAATAAATCATTATGTCATATTCCAACGCTGCATTTTGGTCGAATCACTACTCCTCCTTTTCGGATGAAGAGGAGGAGGAACATCGTTACATGGCTGCTAACTCAGTGTTTACCCTACAGTTTTAATAGGCAGGCTGCCCCACAGCCATCGGCCTAGCTCTGTTCCCTTAGCACTCCACTGAAAAATGACCAATAGGACAGACTGATCTCTGTCTTTGGGGCAAATCCAATACAACACATTACTGAATACCACTCTCCATATTTTCAAGCATAGTGGTGTCTGCATCATGTTATGGGTATGCTTGTAATCGTTAAGGACTGGGGAGTTCTTCAGGATAAAAAAGAAACAGAATGGAGCTAGCACAGGTAAAATTCTTAGAGGAAAACCTGGTTCAGTCTGTTTTCCACCAGATACTGGGCGATGAATTCACCAGCAGGACAATAAACTAAAACACAAGTCCAAATCTACACTGGAGCTGCTGACCAGAAACACAGTGAATGTTGCTGCGTGGCCGAGTTACAGTTTTGACATAAATCTACTTGAAAATCTATGGGAAAACCTAAACATGTCTGTCTAGCAATGATCATCAATCAATGTGACAGAGCTTGAAGAATTTTGATAAGGATAATGGGCAAATGTTGCACAATCCACTTGTGGAAAGCTCTTAGTGACTTACCCAGAAAGACTCACAGCTGTAATCGCTGCCAAAGATGCTTCTACAAGGGATTGACTCAGAGGTGTGAATACTTATATAAATGAGATATCTCTGTCTTTCATTTCCAAAATTGACAAACACAACAATAACAGCGGAACACAAATCACTTGTATAGACAACCCTGTGTGATCAATACAGAGGTAGTTAGGGTCAAGTTTGTCTGATCAATTTCTCACTAATAACTTCCGATGCACATAACACGCACACACACACACACACACGCACACACACACACACACACACACACACACACACACACACACACACACACACACACACACACACACACACACACACACACACACACACACACACACACACACACACACACACACACACACACACACACACACACACACACACACACACACACACACACCACACAGCCCCTCCTCACAGCCATAATACAAGCCATGATGATGCTAACTCAATAATGTGCATTCCAATCATGTATTTCAGTAATCACTATTAATCTAATGTTCAGTTAACCAGAGACTTTTAGGGTCAGATTTACTAAGCGTTTGCACTTTTCACGCCTCAAGGGAAAATTAAACATTGCAGACAAGCAGGGTGAAAATAATTTATGAAGGTAAAGTGTAATTAAGATGAAGTCTAGGGCAAATGGAGAGTGTGTTTAGTTAGTGGTAAGTGGTAAGTAAGGGCTTAGCACAGTAAATGTGACTCACAGTATTGTAGCCAGTTGGTCTCTGTGTTGGGATAAGAGGTCCTGGGTCGTTCCCTGGTGTCTGTGTGCCTGTGTGTCTGTGTGTTGGGATAAGAGGGGCCTGGGTCGTTCCCTGGTGTCTGTGTGTTGGGATAAGAGGGGCCTGGGTCGTTCCCTGGTGTCTGTGTGTCTGTGTGTGTCTGTGTGTTGGGATAAGAGGGGCCTGGGTCGTTCCCTGGTGTCTGTGTGTTGGGATAAGAGGGGCCTGGGTCGTTCCCTGGTGTCTGTGTGTTGGGATAAGCGGGGCCTGGGTCGTTCCCTGGTGTCTGTGTGTTGGGATAAGAGGGGCCTGGGTCGTTCCCTGGTGTCTGTGTGTCTGTGTGTGTCTGTGTGTTGGGATAAGACACATATGTCAGAGTCAAGGCCCGCGGGCCACATCCGGCCCGCGAGAAGGTTTTTTACGGCCCCTGGGATGATCTTGATTTATTATTAGAACCGGCCCGCAGACCGCAGCAAGCCGGCAGCCCGCAGATCTTTTACACGCACCAATACTACATTTCCCACAATGCAACGGTGACGCACCGAGCAGTAGGCTGCTTCATTTCAATATTTATTGGCACAGCAGTCGTCAGCATCACAGTAAAATTAACTTTCAGATACCCATCAAAAATGGCAAAACGGAAGGTGGACACTGAGAACCGGGGGTTTCAAACAAGGTGGGAGTCGGAGTATATGTTCACGGAGGTAGCTGGAAAACCTGTGTGTCTTCTGTGTGGAGAAAGTGTGGCGGTACTGAAAGAGTATAATCTGAGACGACATTATGAAACGAAACACGCGGACAAAAACAAGAATATGGACATGGAACAAAGGCTACAAAAGGCAGAGGAATTAAAACGAGGCCTCAAATCTCGACAGGCTCTGTTCAAAAAAGCCAAATCACAAGGCCAGGCTGCTGTCAAGGCCAGTTTTATTTTGGCAGAAGAGATCGCTAAATCAGCCCGGCCATTTACGGAGGGGGATTTCATCAAAAACTGCATGATTAAAGTTTGTGACGAAGTTTGCCCAGAAAAAAGGCAACTTTTTTTAAATGTGAGTATGAGCAGAAACACCATTGCCGAGAGAGTAGACCAGTTGTCCATCAATCTAAAAGAGCAGCTTGTGAAAAAGGGAAAAGATTTCATTGCATATTCCTTGGCTGTGGATGAGAGCACCGACATTTCTGACATTGCCCAGTTGTCAATTTTCATCCGCGGAGTGGACTCCAGCCTAAGCGTGACAGAGGAGTTTTTGGCTTTACGTCCTATGCATGGCACAACTACGGGGCATGATTTGTATGAAGAGGTGTCAAGATGTGTAAATGAGATGGAGCTGCCTTGGGAAAAACTCGTGGGTTTGACAACCGACGGAGCACCTGCGATGTGTGGACACAGGAGCGGACTGGTGGCGAAGATACGGGAAAAGATGCAAGAGGAAAACGCGACAGGTGAGCTGACAGCTTATCATTGTATCATACACCAGGAAGCGTTGTGCGGTAAAGCCTTGAAAATGGAGCATGTAATGAGCATCATCACGCGCACAGTTAACTTTATCAGAGCCAAAGGTTTGAATCACCGCCAGTTCAAGGCATTTCTGACGGAGTTAGAAACGGAGCATGGTGATTTGCCTTATCACACAGAGGTGCGATGGCTAAGCCAGGGAAAGGTGCTTCAAAGATGTTTCGAGCTTCGTGAGGAGATTTGTCTGTTCTTGGACAGCAAAGGGAAAGACACAACACAACTCCGAGACGAAATGTTTCTGTGTGAAATGGCTTTTCTGTGTGACATTACGAGTCATCTGAATGCAATGAACTTGCAGCTGCAGGGTCGGGATCATGTCATCTCTGATATGTACAGTACAGTGAAGGCATTTAAAACCAAACTGACTCTGTGGGAGACGCAGATGCGGAAAGAAAATTTGAGCCACTTTCCCAGCTGCCAGACCATGAAAGAGAAGCTCTCTACCAGTGCGTTCCCGAGCGCACAGTTGGCTGATAAAATAGGTCTGACTTTCGACGCCGATTTGCTGACTTTGAAGCACAAAAAAGCAGGTTGGAACTGCTCGGTAACCCATTTGCTGTTGACGTGGAAAGCTCACCACCAAACCTCCAAATGGAGTTGATTGACCTCCAATGCAATGATGCACTGAGGGCAAAATATGCGGCAGTGGGTGCTGCGGAGTTCGCCCGTTTCCTCCCCGACACAATGCCCCAGCTGCGCATCCAGGCTGCTCAAACGTTGTCTATGTTTGGCAGCACATACCTGTGTGAACAACTGTTTTCTTTGATGAACCTGAACAAAAACATCACACAGAAGTCGACTTACTGCTGAACACCTCCACTCAATTCTGAGGATTTCCTCAGCTCAGAGCCTTACCCCGAACATTGATGAACTTGTGGAAAAGATGGGACACCACCAAGTATCACCCTCAACCTCAAAAGTGTGAACATTACTGTGCAATCACATATTTAGAGTTTTTACTCAGTTCAAGTTTAAAAGTTAAAGTTTAATATTTGTTTTCACTGCATGTTACTTCTCCTTAAACAAAGTGTTGTTTTTGATTAATAGATTTTTGCACTTTATTTTATTGTATTTCAATCCAATTATATTTTAAAAATATTTCAGTTGAGTGGATGATAGAAAATTGCTATTATTGTTTTTTTCTTTGAAGTAAATTTAGCCCACTTTTGCTAAAATAGAAAATATAGGCTACTGATGGTGCCTTGAATACCGGTTTCTTTCATTTAATGTTCATGTTATGGGGATTTTTATATAAAGGAAATTTGTCTTTTGTGTCTGTTGAAAATTAAAGATTACTGACAGAGCCATAAGAAAATATTGCTTTATTTATCTGATCATATTGGAATATATTTGTTAGGTTTTCAGTAGGTTCAATTAGGTTCACTAGACTATATGCGTCATTTAAAAATTTTTCAATGAACATTCGAACAGTCCGGCCCTCGGCTTGTAGCTAAATTTTTTATTTGGCCCTCCGTCCATTTGACTTTGACACCCCTGGGATAAGAGGTCCTGGGTCATTCCCTGGTGTCTGTGTGTGTCTGTGTGTGTGTGTGCTCGCGTGTGTGCATGTGTGTGCATGTGCGTGCATGTGTGTTATGTGTGCATTATGTATCTGTGGGAGCATGCATATGTGTGTGTTAGTTACTGTGTTTCTGGATGTATTAAGATGGTGTGGCTGTCTGTCTGTCTGTCCGTGCTTGGTAGACCTGGGCTGGATGAGTTCTCCTGGCCACTCCAGCTTAAGTGCTTTCATTTGAGAGGCTGAACGGAAGACAGACCCTTATTATGGCAGAGAGAACACAGCCACTAAACCAGGCAGCCAGCCAGCTAGCCAATCAGCCAGTCAGTCAGCCAGCTGGCAAGCCAGCCAGTCAACCAGCCAGCCACTTAACCAGTCAGTCAGCCAGCCAACCAGCCAGTCAACCAGCCAGCCTGCTCAGCCTTTCTCTGCACTGACCGTTATTCCAGTCTCCATCTCTCAGCCAAAAGGCTACAAACTAACGGATGTTTCTTGCTGTCTTGTCTCATGCTAGCAGTGTTGTGTTGGTGGTTTGTTGGCTGACTCTAGTCTGGCTGATAACATCTACACTAAGGTTACTTCCAAAATGGCACACTATTCCCTATATAGTATACTACTTTTGACCAGAACCAGGTCAGGTCAGGGTGTTCAGTCAGTTTAAATAGAACTCTCAGAATGTCGATGCCACAGGAAGCAGGAAGTGAGTGAGTCAGAATAGGAAGTAATGATGTCTATCAGTCTGCCTATCAGAGTGTCTCTAGAGAAATCACAGTGCTAACACTGCAAGGTTGTTAGAGCCACACCAAAGTCTACACACACAGAAGCCCTGCTTCTAACAGAGTCCAGTTATCAGTAATCAGCTCAGCTCCAAACTTCAGAGAGACAGAGAGAGCTCCATTATGTAATAGATACAGCTCTGTAGCCAAGAGGAGATAATGACTACCTCAGATTACTACAGAACTGATTCTATACCCTACAGCATTTGGCCTTCACAGAGGTCCGGAGAGCCGCACTTAAAATGTATTATATTTCCTCGCCTTCGATACGTTAAAAAAAATATTTCTCTATCCATCGCTTTAGAATGTTTCTATGCTTCCTGACTGTCTAGCTTCTGTTTTGATGACTGGTATCAAGCTGGACAGAGTGAAGAGACTGTAGATGACTGTTATCAAGCTGGACAAAGTGAAGAGACTGTAGATGACTGTTATCAAGCTGGACAGAGTGAAGAGACTGTAGATGACTGTTATCAAGCTGGACAGAGTGAAGAGACTGTAGATGACTGTTATCAAGCTGGACAGAGTGAAGAGACTGTAGATGACTGTTATCAAGCTGGACAAAGTGAAGAGACTGTAGATGACTGTTATCAAGCTGGACAGAGTGAAGAGACTGTAGATGACTGTTATCAAGCTGGACAGAGTGTAGACTATAGATGACTGTTATCAAGCTGGACAGAGTGAGGAGACTGTAGATGACTGTTATCAAGCTGGACAGAGTGAATAGACTGTAGATGACTGTTATCAAGCTGGACAGAGTGAAGAGACTGTAGATGACTGTTATCAAGCTGGACAGAGTGAAGAGACTGTAGATGACTGTTATCAAGCTGGACAGAGTGAATAGACTGTAGATGACTGTTATCAAGCTGGACAGAGTGAAGAGACTGTAGATGACTGTTATCAAGCTGGACAAAGTGAAGAGACTGTAGATGACTGTTATCAAGCTGGACAAAGTGAAGAGACTGTAGATGACTGTTATCAAGCTGGACAAAGTGAAGAGACTGTAGATGACTGTTATCAAGCTGGACAAAGTGAAGAGACTGTAGATGACTGTTATCAAGCTGGACAGAGTGAAGAGACTGTAGATGACTGTTATCTAGCTGGACAGAGTGAAGAGACTGTAGATGACTGTTATCAAGCTGGACAGAGTGAAGAGACTGTAGATGACTGTTATCAAGCTGGACAGAGTGAAGAGACTGTAGATGACTGTTATCAAGCTGGACAAAGTGAAGAGACTGTAGATGACTGTT